>NW_027307878.1:0-300000 GCF_047496885.1 Scyliorhinus torazame | reverse complement strand
AGGTGTGTCTACACTACAGGGACTGCAGTGCTCAAGAAGGCAGATCACTACCACCACATTCTCAAGAGCAATTAAGGATGGGAAAAAATTGCTGGCCTAGCTAGCGACGGCCACATCCTTTAAAAATGACCTTTTTATAAAACGGCAGATCATTTTAAGTTGTTCATTCAATTGATTTGACGTCTTAGAAGAACCATCATTTATTGTATTTATTGTCCATCGATTCTAACCATTGAAAGGCTATTCGTGAGCCACGACATACCGACTGAGTGGTTTCATGAGTCATTTCAGAGAATTGTTAATGTTCAATTATATCACTGTGAATCTGGAATTATGTATCTGCCAGTGTTGATGTTCTTCAATAAAGGACGTTATGGAACCTGGTGAACTTTCTGCAGTCACTGATAGTTTCAAAACCATCATTAATGATAATATCAGTTCATTCCAGATTTATTTATTATCTGAATTTAAATTAAATTCTGCGTTTTGATCTCGTATCTCTGGATAATTAATCCAGGAACATGACCGCAATCTCCCCTTCACCGAACATTACATGATTCCCACCAAATATCTATGATTCGTCTGTAATATCCTTTGCTCAACCTCAACAATGGGTTTGTAAAGCAGTTATTGAAGAGCACAGTAAGAGTACTCGCAACCGCACAGGGAAGATGAATGAAGTGGCTGTGTCACTAGTCTAGTAATGCAGTAGCTGGACGAATGTTTCAGGGAAATGGCGAATAAATTAGCTTGTTTTACGCTCGGTCCGGTTTTCTTCTCCTGTGATATCAATGCGACAGAAAAGCAGATCAAGTGCAAAACTGGACGCCAGTGAACATTACAACGCAATAACAATTTCAATCCCCCATCTTTTTTAACCAGGTGAATCTTCATTTTAAGCGAAAGGATGAAATAGCTGACAGTGAATCTGCAGCTCGTTCCGCATCCCCCCAGAAATGTAGTTCACCTCAAAGCAATGCTATCGCAATTCATCAATTGTATTACATGGTAATAATTTGCTACTGCTTGATTGAGACTTAATACGAATTCAAAATCTACCTAAAGGTTACATTCTTAAGTTACATACCTGTAGATCAGGTACTATTGATTTCGAAAAGGTGACCAAATATTATTAATTTTATCCAGGCAACTGACATTGGCAGCCGAGCCTCGATATGGCAAGGAATAGTCCCAGATCCACTGATGTGTCAGAAATTAATGATTAAGGTCGAGCTTTTAACAATGAAGACATAATTTAATAAGGATGATCTAAGCTTCCTTTTCTCAAATAAGGTTTAAAAACACGTGGGGACGATTATATCATGCTGTTAGTTACAATGGGTTGAAGTAACTTCATAAAACAGTGATTCGTCAAGTCAATGAGTTAGTGCAGCGACTTACCCGGAACTCCAATGGCAGCAAGAATTGGGTAATAAATGGCATAAACTACACCAGTTATTTGGCCGTGCATTCTGCAGTCAGTCACACAGATTCTTTATGAGAAAGTCAAAAAGTCCGCCTTTATACAGTCTGAAATCTACAGGGAGGCAATTAGTATCTAAAATTATTTACAGTTGCGTGAACAAACAGTTTCAGCAGTTATTTTCATTTTCATATTTGGAGGAGTTAGAATTTTGGGAGACCCCAGGAAGATGACAACCAGTCTTTGTGTGTTGGGCAGCCCAGTATATTCCTGAATGATAATAATTGGGCAAATATATGACCGCTTACTCACGTCGAATGGTCATTTTTGTCAGACAACAAAGAAATATTATAACCACGAGACCGAAGCCAGCTTAGCTCAGTGACATTAGAGCAGGAAACAATCAGAATGACAGTCACAGTCACGTGCTGTCGAATGTGCTCGCATAATGGAAGTTAGACTTACATGCAAGATATCGGCTTCCAAGTAACCCAAATTAAACACACATAATATAAATTATCCGGCACGCCCCAACGACTATACTGACCATACAAACTCTTATCAGAACTTGAATTTACACCATGAAACGCCATGAGTTTGACGCCATGAAACAGCACAATGTGTCTCACGTGGGAGACTAAATTGAGACTGAATCACTTCAGAAAATCTAAGGATATTTTTGTATGTATCCTAGACCGCTTCATTATTATAATTGGCTGTTTCACTGTTAATGCATAGCCGGATCAACATTATTGCATTGCACTCTATCATTCTGGATCAACATTATTGCATTACACTGTATCTCTGTAGGTTTGAATGCGCTAAGTATTGATTTTTGGACCCTGGGTCCGATATTAATACAACGGGCTCTGTCTATATTATTGCTCCTCCATTTACTGATTATAATTGCATCCTAAACCTTACGCTTTGGTCTATACCGATACATGGATAATCAAAATCGAGATTATCTGTATTGTTGTTTCTCGAGGAATTAAGGGCTATGGAGAGAGAGCGGGTAAATGGAGTTGAAATCAGCCATGATTGAATGGTGGAGTGGACTCGATGGGCCGAATGGCCTTACTTCCGCTCCTATGTCTTATGGTCTTATTAACATGTAATGACATGTAATCCTTGAAAAACACTGATTCCGCTTTACATGAAATAATTTGTATGAAATCATTTATATTTAGCGAAAATAAACATTTGATATTCAGTCATCACCCCGAATAAATATATTTACAATATCGTTTTCTTCTCAATCGTATTCCAAACAACCTTAGCTCCCCTCAAATTCTAAATATAAACAGCTCGAGTTATGCAGGCCTCTTCTAATGTCCTGACCTAACCCCTTCCTTTAAGGTCTGGATCAAGATTAACAGGGTTTGAAAACTGGGTGTTCTAATGCTGAGCGCAGTCTGTAGATACGCCGTGATCTCCTGACCCCGAATAAATGGGAGACACAGGCAGTTACCATGAACCTCACAAGCTGGCAGGACATTGCTATCTAACATTGAAGGAAAATGGCAGACGTATTTCGATGACGTATAGTGGGCCATGTTTCTGTGATTTTGTAAGCTCCGACATCTCCCGTCCAAATGGGCAAGAAGACTATTAATTGAATGCGTGTAAAGCTAAACAGCAAGAAATTGCGGGTAGCGAGATGGATAGAAAACTGGTTGGCAGATAGGAAACAAACAGAAGGAATTAACGGGTGGTTTCAAATTGACAGGCAGTGACCAGTGGGGTACCTGTGATCGGTGCTACGACCCCAGCTATTCACAATATATGTTGACGATTTAGATGAGGGAACAAAATGTTAAATCTCCAAATTTGCAGATGGCATCAAGTTGGGTGGGAGGGTGAAGAAGATGCAGATATCTTTCAGTGTAATTTCGACAAGTTGAGTGAGTGGGCAAATGAAATGACAGTATAATATGAATAAATGCGACATTATGCACTTTGGTAGAAAAGAAAAGACAGACTATTGTCTGGTTGGACATAAATTAGGAGAGGGGAACATGCAAAAATACCTGGTCACTGAAGGTAACCATGCAGGTACAGAAGGTGGTAAAGAAGCCAAATGTTCTGCTGGCCTTCATGACGAAGGATTCGAGTACAGGAGCAGGGATAACTTGCTGCAATTATACAGGGCTATGGCAAGGCCATACCTGGAATATTGTGTGCAGTTTTGGTCTCCTTATCTGAGGAAGGGTGTTCTATCTATGGAGGGAGTGCAGCGAAGGTTTACCAGACTGATTCCTGGGATGGCAGGACTGACATACGAGGATAGATTGAATTGGTTAGACTTGTATTCGCTGGAGTTCAGATGAATGCGTTGGCATCTCATAGAAACTTGTAAAATTCTAACAGGACAGGGCATATGGATGTTCTCGATGGTGGGTGTGTCCAGAACCAGGGGTCACAGTCTGAGGATACGGTGTAGATAATTTAGGACAGAGACGAGGAGAAATGCCTTCACACAGAGAGTGGTGAGCCTGTGGAATTCGTTACCATAGACAGTAGTTGAGTCCAAAACATTGTATGTTTTCAAGAAGCAGTTAGATATAGCACTTAGGGTGAAGGGGATCAAAAGATATGGGGGGAACTGGGATTAGGCTATTGAGTTGGATGATCAGCCATGATTATAATGAATGGCAGAGCGCGATTGAAGAGTCGAATGACCTCTCCCTGCTCCTATTTTGTCTACGCTACATATGTTTCGAAGACTCCTCGCCAACGTCTGGGTACACGTTCTAAAGAGTTAATACAGAACCTGAAGTGCGATTTCCGGAACCGCGCCCAATTTTCCATTTCAGGGAGACCAGTTGTTTATCAACGGTCACCAGCAATTCCTCTCTTTTATATCATGCACATGTGTTCTGAAGCCCACCAAACCGTATGTTTTAATAATCACTTGAACAGCTACAGTCAACGAATTTTGCCCAAATAGTTCAGGTCCCTTTGTTCTTTCATGCAGTTTAAACTTTAAGTGATTTAATTATTTTGTGAGGACAGAGAGAAGCATATTGACAGTTCCAATGAACAAAAAGAAATGTGAAAACTTGACGAGTGTAACAAATTTGTTTTCTGCTCTAAATATGCAAAGTTAATTATAAATACATTCGTCAAGATTCAATGCATTTTCGTTGTGTCTATGTGTGGGAGTGCTTGTCTGTTCCTGTCACCTGTCTCCAATCCCCGAAATGGCGAAGACCTTAGACTGTCCCCGTGCTCTGTATCACTGTTAAACATTAGAACATAAGAACATTAGAAGTATGAGCAGGAGGAGGACATCTGACCTTTCGAGCCTGCTCCGCCATTCAATGAGAGCATGGCTGACCTTTTGTGAACTCAGCTCCACTTTCCCGCCCGAACACCATAACCCTTTACTCCTTTATTCTTCAAAAAACTATCTTTATCTTAAAAACATTTGATGATGGATCCTCAACTGCTTAATTGGGCAGGGAATTCCATCGATTCATGGCCCTTTGAGTGAAGAGGTTCCTCCTAACCTCCGTCCTAAATCCACTTTCACCCAATAGCAGCAGAGAGATAGAGGGACAGATTGGGTGGCAGATCTTGGAAAAATGCAGAAGTAACAGAGTTGTTGTCATGGGTGACTTCAACTTCCCTAATATTGACTGGAACCTCCTTAGTGCAAATGGTTTGGATGGAGCAGATTTTATCAAGTGTGTACAGGAAGGATTCCTGACTCAATATGTAGATAGGCCGACGAGGGGGAGGGCATATTGGACTTTGTGCTCGGCAACGAACCAGGCCAGGTGTCAGATGTCTCGGTGGGAGAGCATTTCGGTGACTGTTACCACAACTCCTTGACCTTTAACATAGTCATGGAGAGGGATAGGAACACACAGTATGGGAAGGTATTTAATTGGGTGAGGGGAGATTATACTTCTATTAGACAAGAGCTGAGGAGCATAGAGTGGGAACAATTGTTCTTGGGGAAATGCACAACAGTAATGTGGGGATTGTTTAAGGAGCACTAGCTGCGAGTGCTGGGTAGTGTTGTCCCACTGAGACGAGGAAGGAATGGTAAGGTGAAGGGGCCTTGGATGACAAGATAAGTGGAGTTTCTAGTCAGGAGCAAGCTTATGTAAGTTTGAGGAAACAAGTATCTGACTCGGCTCTAGAGGGTTAGAAGGTAGCCAGGCATGAAAGCAAAAATGGACTGAGGAGAGATAGAAGGGGGCATGAAAAAGCCCTGGTGGGAACGATTAGGGAAAACCCCAAGGCGTTCGACACTTATGTGAGAAATAAGAGGATGATCAGAGTGAGAATAGGGCCGTTCACGGATAGTGGAGGGAACTTGTGCCTAGAGTCGGAAGAGATGGGGGCGGCCTAAATGAATACTTTGCCTCAGTATTCAAGAGAGAGGGACCTTGTTGCCCATGTGAACAAAGTGAAGCAGGTTAATAGACTCTAACAGGTTGATATTAAGAAGAAGGATGTGTTGGAAATTTTGAAAAGCATCAGGATAGATAGGTCCCCTGGGCCTGACGGGATATACCCAAGGTTACTACGGGAAGCGAGGGAGGAGATTGCTGCGCCGTTGGCGATAATCTTTGCGCCCTGACTTTTCACTGGAGTAGTACCGGATGACTGGAGAGAGGCAAATGTTGTTCCACTATTCAAGAAAGGGAATAGGGAAATCCCTGGGAATTACAGACCCATCAGTCTTACGTCTGTGGTGAGCAAATTATTGGAAAGGATTCTGAGAGATAGGATTTATGATTATTTAGAAAAAACAGTTTGATTAAAGATAGTCAGTAAGGCTTTGTGAGGGGCAGCTCATGCCTCACAAACCTCATTGAATTCTTTGAGGATGTGACGAGACACATTGATGAAGGTCGGGCACTGGATGTGGTGTATATGGATTTCACAAAGGCATTTGATAAGGTTCCCCATGGTAAGCTCATTCAGAAAGTTAGGGGGCATGGGATACAGGGAAATTTGGCTGTCTGGATACATTATTGGCTGGCCGAAAGAAGCCAGTGAGTGTTAGTGGATGGAAATTATTCTGCCTGGAGATCGGTGACCAATGTCACGCAAGGATCTGTTCTGGGGCCTCAGCTCTTTGTAGTTCTTATTAATAACTTGGATGAGGAAGTGGACGGGTGGGTGAGAAGTTTACCGGTGATACCAAGGTTAGTGGAGTTGTAGATAATGTTGAGGGTTGTTTCAGGTTACAATAGGACATTGACAGGATGCAGAGCTGGGCTGAGAAGTGGCAGATGGAGTTCAACCTTGATAAACGTGAAGTGATTCATTTTGGAAGGTCGAATTTGAATGCTGAATACAGGGTAAAGGCAGGATTCTTGGACGTGTGGAGGAACAGAGGGATCTTTGGGTCCTCGTACACAGATCCCTCAAAGTTGCCACCCAGGTTGATAGGGTTGTTAAGAAGGCGTATGGTGTGTTGGTTTTCATTAACAAGGGGATTGAGTTTAAGAGCAGCGAAGTTCTGCTGCAGCTTAATAAAACTCGAGTTAAATCACACTTGGAATATTGTGTCCAGTTCTGGTCGCCTCATTATAGGAATGATGTGGCTGCTTTGGAGAGGATACAGAGGAGATTTACCAGGATGCTGCCTGGACTGGAGGGCATGTCTTATGAAGAAAAGTTGAGGGAGCTAGGGCTTTACTCACTGGAGGGAAGAAGGAAGAGAGGTGGCTTGATAGAGGTGTACAAGGTAATGAGAGGCATGGATAGAGTGGATAGCCAGAGACTTTTCCCCAGGGTGGAAATGGCTGTCATGAGGGGACATAATTTTAAGGTGATTGGAGGATAGTATAGGGAAGATGTCAGAGGTAGGTTCTTTACACAGAGAGTGGTGTGTGTGGAATGTACTGCCAGCAGAGCTGGTGGAGTCAGAGTCATGAGGGACATTTAAGCGACCCTTAGACAGGCACATGGACAGCCGTAAATTGAAGGGGTAGTAGGTTACGTTGATCTTAGATTGGGGTAAATGGTCGGGACAACATCGTGGGCTGAAGGGCCTGTACTGTGCTGTACTTTTTTTATGTTCTATGTTCTTTTATGTTCTACTTCTTCTTATTTTGAGCCTATGCTCTCTCGTTCTGCTTTCACCCGCCAGTGGGAACAGCACCCCCCCCCCCCCCCACCGAATCTATCCCACCTATTCCTTCTTAATTTTATATGTTTCCATACGATTCCCCACCCCCCCCCCCGCCCCCCCCCCGCATCCTTCCAAATTCAAACGAGTACAGTCCCAGTCTACACACCCTCTCCTCGTAATCCAACCCCCTCAACTCTAGGATTAACCAAATGAATCTCCTCTGCACACCCTCTAGCGCCAGGACGTCCTTTCTCAGGTAAGGAGACCAGAACTGAACACAAAACTCCAGGTCTGGCCTCACTATCACCTTATACAGTTCAGCATAACATCCCCAGTCTTAAACTCCATCCCTCCAGCAACGAAGGACAAGACTGCATTCGTCTTCTTAATCACCTGTAAACCAACATTTTGCGACACAGGCACCAGGACAGCAAGGTCCCTCTGCACAGCAGCATGTTTTAATATTTTATAATTTAAATAATTATCCCTATTGCTGTTATTCCTACCAAAATGGATAACCTCACATTTGTCAAGATGTTACTGTAAACCTTTCACATTCGGGCTTTCTGCGGCTCCCTCCATGCTTTGAAAAATGAAAATGAAAATATCTTATTGTCACAAGTAGGCTTTAAATGAAGTTACTGTGAAAAGTCCCTAGACGCCACATTCCGGCGCCTGTTCGGGGAGGCTGGTACGGGAATTGAATCGTGCTGTTGGCCTGCCTTGGTCTGCTTTCAAAGCCAACGATTTTGCCCTGTGCTAAAGCAGCCCCTTGTGCTAAAGCAGCCCCTTATCACTGTGCTCTGTATCACTGTGTCTGTAATCCTCACCATGTTCAGTGTTTTCTAAAGTTCTGTCCGTGCTCTGTATCACTGTGTCTGTAATCCTCACCATGTTCAGGGTTTTCTAAAGTTCTCTCCGTGCTCTGTATCACTGTGTCTGTAATCCTCACCATGTTCAGGGTTTTCTAAAGTTCTCTCCGTGCTCTGCATCACTGTGTGTGTAATCCACACCATGTTCGGGTTTCTGTACAGCTCTCTCCGTGCTCTGTATCACTGTGTGTGTAATCCTCACCATGTTTAGGTTTCTGTACAGCTCTCTCCGTGCTCTGTATCACTGTGTGTGTAATCCACACCATGTTCAGGTTTCTGTCCAGCTCTCTCCGTGCTCTGTGTCACTGTGTGTAATCCTCACCATGTTCAGGTTTTTGCTAGCTCTCTCCGTGCTCTGTATCACTGTGCTGTGTGCCGGCTCAATGCAGCGTAATACACAGCGGAGTCGCTCAGTTGAAGCTCAGAGATGTTTCACCGGCTGATTTTCTTGGCAGTATCGACAGAAGCAGAAATTCTTCCCCCGGCAGCGGTTTCTTTATTCTCCTCCCCTGAAGTGTGTCTCTGAAGCAGGTATTCCAGAGCCTGTCCTGGGGACTGGCGGTACCAGTGTGCTGTGTACTGACAGAACCCTGAATATTCCCAGTTTAAAGTAACTGTGTCACCGGCAGCAGAGGTTTGGAAAGGCGTGGTCTTGGACCCCAGGGAATTGGAATCTGCAGGATAAAAATAAACATTATTTGTTCGTATATCCGCTGGTTCCCGGGTGTTTGTGAAGTGCATCCCACTGGTGTCTTTGTCTGAATTTACAGCCGGTTCGAACAGTTTATGCTTTTTCGAAATATAAAATATGTTCAAATGGTTAATAAGTGATATTTTATTTTACACACGATTTCTTCCGATCTGGAATGCAATGGCAGACAGCGTGTCGGGATCACATTTAGGAGTAACTTTCAAACTGAAAATCAACCTGTGCTGGACCTGTAAAAAATGCAGAGCAACCTTGAAATTTTGGATTAGTTGGAGCAATTTGATTGCATTGAAAGAGGATAAGCATCTACGCAAAGGGCCGAATGTAATCAAAGAACAAAGAACAAAGAAATGTACAGCACAGGAACAGGCCCTTCGGCCCTCCAAGCCCGTGCCGACCATACTGCCCGACTAAACTACAATCTTCTAAACTTCCTGGGTCCGTATCCTTCTATTCCCATCCTATTCATATATTTGTCAAGATGCCCCTTAAATGTCCCTATCGTCCCTGCTTCCACTACCTCCTCCGGTAGCGAGTTCCAGGCACCCACTAACCTCTGCGTAAAAAACTTGCCTCGTACATCTACTCTAAACCTTGCCCCTCTCACCTTAAACCTATGCCCCCGAGTAATTGACCCCTCTACCCTGGGGAAAAGCCTCTGACTATCCACTCTGTCTATGCCCCTCATAATTTTGTATACCTCTATCAGGTCGCCCCTCAACCTCCTTCGTTCCAGTGAGAACAAACCGAGTTTATTCAATCGCTCCTCATAGCTTATGCCCTCCATACCAGGCAACATTCTGGTAAATCTCTTCTGCACCCTCTCTAAAGCCTACACATCCTTCTGGTAGTGTGGCGACCAGAATTGAACACTATACTCCAAGTGTGGCCTAACTAAGGTTCTATACAGCTGCAACATGACTTGCCAATTCTTATACTCAATGCCCCGGCCAATGAAGGCAAGCATGCCGTATGCCTTCTTGACTACCTTCTCCACCTGTGTAGCCCCTTTCAATGACCTGTGGACCTGTACTCCTAGATCTCTTTGACTTTCAATACTCTTGAGGGTTCTACCATTCACTGTATATTCCCTACCTGCATTAGCCCTTCCAAAATGTATTACCTCACATTTGTCCGGATTAAACTCCATCTGCCATCTCTCCGCCCAAGTCTCCAGACAATCTAAATCCTGCTGTATCCTCAGACAGTCCTCATCGCTACCCGCAATTCCATCAACCTTTGTGTCGTCTGCAAACTTACTAATCAGACCAGTTACATTTTCCTCCAAATCATTTATATATACTACAAAGAGCAAAGGTCCCAGCACTGATCCCTGTGGAACACCACTGGTCACAGCCCTCCAATTAGAAAAGCATCCCTCCATTGCTACCCTCTGCCTTCTATGGCCTAGCCAGTTCTGTATCCACCTTGCCAGTTCACCCCTGATCCCGTGTGACTTCACCTTTTGTACTAGTCTACCATGAGGGACCTTGTCAAAGGCCTTACTGAAGTCCATATAGAGAACATCTACTGCCCTACCTGCATCAATCATCTTAGTGACCTCCTCGAAAAACTCTATCAAGTTAGTGAGACACGACCTCCCCTTCACAAAACCGTGCTGCCTCTCACTAATACGTCCATTTGCTTCCAAATGGGAGTAGATCCTGTCTCGAAGAATTCTCTCCAGTAATTTCCCTACCACTGAAGTAAGGCTCACCGGCCTGTAGTTCCCGGGATTATCCTTGCTACCCTTCTTAAACAGAGGAACAACATTGGCTATTCTCCAGTCCTCCGGGACATCCCCTGAAGACAGCGAGGATCCAAAGATTTCTGTCAAGGCCTCAGCAATTTCCTCTCCAGCCTCCTTCAGTATTCTGGGGTAGATCCCATCAGGCCCTGGGGACTTATCTACCTTAATATTTTTTAAGACACCCAACACCTCGTCTTTTTGGATCACAATGAGACCCAGGCTATCTACACCCCCTCCTCCAGACTCAACATCGACCAATTCCTTCTCTTTGGTGAATACTGATGCAAAGTATTCATTTAGTATCTCGCCCATTTCCTCTGGCTCCACACATAGATTCCCTTGCCTATCCTTCAGTGGGCCAACCCTTTCCCTGGCTACCCTCTTGCTTTTTATGTAAGTGTAAAAAGCCTTGGGATTTTCCTTAACCCTATTTGCCAATGACTTTTCGTGACCCCTTCTAGCCCTCCTGACTCCTTGCTTAAGTTCCTTCCTACTTTCCTTATATGCCACACAGGCTTCGTCTGTTCCCATCCTTTTAGCCCTGACAAATGCCTCCTTTTTCTTTTTGACGAGGCCTACAATATCACTCGTCATCCAAGGTTCCCGAAAATTGCCGTATTTATCTTTCTTCCTCACAGGAACATGCCGGTCCTGTATTCCTTTCAACTGACACTTGAAAGCCTCCCACATGTCAGATGTTGATTTGCCCTCAAACATCCGCCCCCAATCTATGTTCTTCAGTTCCCGCCTAATATTGTTATAATTAGCCTTCCCCCAATTTAGCACATTCATCCTCGGACCACTCTTATCCTTGTCCACCAGTACTTTAAAACTTACTGAATTGTGGTCACTGTTACCGAAATGCTCCCCTACTGAAACATCTACCACCTGGCCGGGCTCATTCCCCAATACCAGGTCCAGTACCGCCCCTTCCCTAGTTGGACTGTTTACATATTGTTTTAAGAAGCCCTCCTGGATGCTCCTTACAAACGCCGCCCCATCTAAGCCCCTGGCACTAAGTGAGTCCCAGTCAATATTGGGGAAGTTGAAGTCTCCCATCACCACAACCCTGTTGTTTTTACTCTTCTCCAAAATCTGTCTACCGATCTGCTCCTCTATCTCCCGCTGGCTGTTGGGAGGCCTGTAGTATACCCCCAACATTGTGACTGCACCCTTCTTATTCCTGATCTCTACCCATATAGCCTCACTGCCCTCTGAGGTGTCCTCTCGCAGTATAGCTGTGATATTCTCCCGAACAAGTAGCGCAACTCTGCCTCCCCTTTTACATCCCCCTCTATCCCGCCTGAAACATCTAAATCCTGGAACGTTTAGCTGCCAATCCTGCCCTTCCCTCAACCAGGTCTCTGTAATGGCAACAACATCATAGTTCCAAGTAGTAATCCAAGCTCTAAGTTCATCTGCCTTACCCGTAAAAAATATTAAGGTAGATAAGTCCCCAGGGCCTGATGGGATCTACCCCAGAATACTGAAGGAGGCTGGAGAGGAAATTGCTGAGGCCTTGACAGAAATCTTTGGATCCTCGCTGTCTTCAGGGGATGTTCCGGAGGACTGGAGAATAGCCAATGTTGTTCCTCTGTTTAAGAAGGGTAGCAAGGATAATCCCGGGAACTACAGGCCGGTGAGCCTTACTTCAGTGGTAGGGAAATTACTGGAGAGAATTCTTCGAGACAGGATCTACTCCCATTTGGAAGCAAATGGACGTATTAGTGAGAGGCAGCACGGTTTTGTGAAGGGGAGGTCGTGTCTCACTAACTTGATAGAGTTTTTCGAGGAGGTCACTAAGATGATTGATGCAGGTAGGGCAGTAGATGTTGTCTATATGGACTTCAGTAAGGCCTTTGACAAGGTCCCTCATGGTAGACTAGTACAAAAGGTGAAGTCACACGGGATCAGGGGTGAACTGGCAAGGTGGATACAGAACTGGCTAGGCCATAGAAGGCAGAGGGTAGCAATGGAAGGATGCTTTTCTAATTGGAGGGCTGTGACCAGTGGTGTTCCACAGGGATCAGTGTTGGGACCATTGCTGTTTGTAGTATATATAAATGATTTGGAGGAAAATGTAACTGGTCTGATTAGTAAGTTTGCAGACGACACAAAGGTTGGTGGAATTGCGGATAGCGATGAGGGCTGTCTGAGGATACAGCAGGATTTAGATTGTCTGGAGACTTGGGCGGAGAGATGGCAGATGGAGTTTAATCCGGACAAATGTGAGGTAATGCATTTTGGAAGGGCTAATGCAGGTAGGGAATATACAGTGAATGGTAGAACCCTCAAGAGTATTGAAAGTCAAAGAGATCTAGGAGTACAGGTCCACAGGTCATTGAAAGGGGCTACACAGGTGGAGAAGGTAGTCAAGAAGGCATACGGCATGCTTGCCTTCATTGGCCGGGGCATTGAGTATAAGAATTGGCAAGTCATGTTGCAGCTGTACAGAACCTTAGTTAGGCCACACTTGGAGTATAGTGTTCAATTCTGGTCGCCACACTACCAGAAGGATGTGGAGGCTTTAGAGAGGGTGCAGAAGAGATTTACCAGAATGTTGCCTGGTATGGAGGGCATAAGCTATGAGGAGCGATTGAATAAACTCGGTTTGTTTTCACTGGAACGAAGGAGGTTGAGGGGCGACCTGATAGAGGTATACAAAATTATGAGGGGCATAGACAGAGTGGATAGTCAGAGGCTTTTCCCCAGGGTAGAGGGGTCAATTACTAGGGGGCATAGGTTTAAGGTGAGAGGGGCAAGGTTTAGAGTAGATGTACGAGGCAAGTTTTTTACGCAGAGGGTAGTGGGTACCTGGAACTCGCTACCGGAGGAGGTAGTGGAAGCAGGGACGATAGGGACATTTAAGGGGCACCTTGACAAATATATGAATAGGATGGGAATAGAAGGATACGGACCCAGGAAGTGTAGAAGATTGTAGTTTAGTCGGGCAGTATGGTCGGCACGGGCTTGGAGGGCCGAAGGGCCTGTTCCTGTGCTGTACATTTCTTTGTTCTTTGTTCTTTGTTCTTTGTAATGCTCCTTGCATTAAAACATATGCACTTCAGGCCACCAGACCCGCTGTGTTCAGCAACTTCTCCCCGTCTGCTCTGCCTCAGAGCCACACTGTCCCTATTCCCTAGCTCTCCCTCAATGCTCTCACCTTCTGACCTATTGCTCCCGTGCCCACCCCCCTGCCATACTAGTTTAAACCCTCCCGTGTGACACTTGCAAACCTCGCGGCCAGGATATTTATGCCTCTCCGGTTTAGATGCAAACCGTCCATCTTATACAGGTCACACCTGCCCCGGAAGAGCTCCCAGTGGTCCAGATAACGGAAACCCTCCCTCCTACACCAGTTGTTTAGCCACGTGTTTATCTGCTCTATCTTCCTATTTCTAGCCTCACTGGCACGTGTCACAGGGAGTAATCCCGAGATTACAACCCTCGAGGTCCTGTCTTTTAATCCTGCCGCACTCGATTCCATGATGTATATTACATTTTAGTTTTCAGTTTCCTTGGAGAGAGACAAACCGAGGGAAAATGTTACTTTCACAGGCAATCTGTTTCCAAAACGGTTGTCTGATACGAAGCCAACTGTATTGCGTCAATCCGTACAGCGAAATTATTGCGATTCATCAGCACCAATTGGGTCTAACCTAAGTTAAACTTTGATGACCACAAATTTATTGCAGTTCAACATCTCTCCGACGTTTCGATCTGCTTTTCCATCTATTTGTCGGTCTGTCAGCTTTCTTCTATTAGCATCATTTTTCCGTATATCACTTCAATGTGAAATATTTCCGATAAGTTTCATTTTATTTCTACATTTACTTTGTACTTGTTGCCTTTTTTGCAATGGTGCAAACGTGTCCCAAAATCTCTCAGGTGTCGGTTGGATTCAGTGTGTTCAGTTTCCGCGGTGGGTTTTCCTGTTACTCACTGGGAACTGCCTCTTCGGGCTCTCTGACAATAACAATTCTTTCCGTCATGAACTGATTCTCTCCTGGGTCTTTTTTTCCCTAACTTTTACATTATGCAAAATCGGCAGAGCATAAAGAGGCCATTCACTCCAACTGATTTATATTGTGAGTATTCTGCAGGCAAAGAAAAAAGAATAAAGAACAAGGAACAATACAGAACAGGAACAGACCCTTCGGCCCTCCAAGCCTGTACAAGTCATGATACCAACCTTTGCTAAAACCCTCAGCACTTCCTTGTGCCGTATCCCTCTATATCCATCCTATCTATGTGTTTGCAAAGATGCCTTATGAACGTCATTAATGTATCTGCTTCCACAACCTCCCCTGGCAACGCGTTCCAGGCACTCACCACCCACTGTGTAAAAACCTGCCTCGCACATCTCCTCTAAATGTTACCACACGGACCATAAGCCTATGCCCCTTGCTGACTGACCCCTCCACGCTGGGAAAGCGTGCCTGCCCGTCCACTCTATACATGCCCCTCATAATCTTGTGGACGTCTATCAGGACACCCCACGGCCTACGTCTTTCTAATGAAAACAGTCCAAGTCTATTCAGCCTCTCCACATAGCTAACACCTTCCAGACAAGGCAACATCCTGGTAAACGTCCTCTGCACCCTCTCCAAAGCCTCCACATCCTGCTGGTAGTGTGGTGACCAAAGTTGTGCGCAATATTCCAAGTGCGGCCTTACAAAGTTTCTATACAACTGTAGAATGACTTGCCAGGTGTTATACTCGATGCCCCGACAAATGAAGGCAAGCATTCTGTATGCTTTCTTGACCACCTTGTCCACTTCTGTTGCCACCTTCAAAGATCTGTGGACATGCACGACCAGATCTCTCTGACTTTCTATATTCCGAAGAGTTTTGCCACTTACTGTATATTTCCCCTCTATGTTCAACCTAGCAAAATGCATTACCTCACAGTTGTCCGGATTAAACTCCACCTGCCATTTCTCTGCCCAAGTCGCCAAACTATCTGTGTCCTGCTGCATCTTCTGACAATCCTCAACACTATCTGCCACTCCACCAACCTTGGTGTCATCCGCGAACTTACGAATCAGACTGGCTACATAGTCCTCCAAATTGTTTATGTACACCACAAACAACAGAGGCCCCAGCACTGTGGAACGCCACTAGTCACAACCTTCCATTCAGAAACCCCCTTTGCTACCCTTTGCCTTCTGTGACCGAACCAGTTCTGTATCCATCTTGCCACCTCACCTCAGACCATAATCCCAGATGACCAAAGACCGTTTTCCCCTTTGAGGGGGAGAGCTGACTGGTGGTGATTTAACGTGATCACCGCACCTCAGGCGAGGGAAACGTCATTTCGGTCACTGCCACAATCAATGCTTCTTTATTAATAACATCAAAACATCAGTCGGTACGAGAATTGAAACTACGCTGTTGGCCTTGCTCTGTATCACGAGCCAGTTGGCTGTTTAGCTAAACCACCCCCCTGCATAATGCCCTATTTACCTGGATCAGTCAGGAAAATTATTTGCACCACCACCATCTCATTATACTCTTCAAATTATTGGAGATTTATCTCAATTCTCCTCAAGGATCTCTGTCCGCAGAGAATGGTGGCACAACTTCTTCACCTTTTCCTGTGAGATGTATATTGCTGCTGATCTCTTTCCTCAGAAATTTAATAAATTGCAACATAGAATCGAACAAATCGGCAGGGGCTTCCATTTAACTTTGAACCCATCTCGGCCTTTCAGAAATAACCCGCTGATCTCAAGCCTGAACTACGTTTTCCCGTAGTTTCTCTACGTCCCTTGATTCCTTTAGGTTCTATAACTCTATCCAACACTGCCTTGAATATAGTCAACCACGGAGTACTCACCGCTTCTGAGATATGGAATTCAGAAATTCACAACAATGAATTTGACTGAAGAAAATTCTCCTCTTTTCAGTTTTAATATTTGAACCTGTATTCTCAAACTGACCCCGAGTTATACTTCGCAGCCTGAGGAAGAAGCAACCCAGAATCTGTCCCAACAAGCCGCATAAAAATGTTATATTTTCTAAAGAGATCAACTCTCATTCCTCTAAACGTCTGTTTTCGCTTCATACTCTCTTTCGGAGGATAATCCTTTTATCTCTGGAAATAGATGGATGATTATTTCCTCACTTCCTTCAAAGCATGTCGATCCTTTCTCAAGTAGGAGCCCAAATCCTTTACATAGAATTCTAGACTGGGATTCATTTCGGTCACTGCCACAATCAATGCTTCTTTCAATTGTGTTCAATAGGTTCATCAGCTGAGGTGGCGAGTGAGGTGTATATATTGCAAAGGCGAGCAGCTCATGCATAAATCTTCCTCATAGTTACCAAAGAGACAACTTGCATTTATAGCAGAGTTAACACAATGACAAGCCCATGCAGCTGCTAGTGCCATAGTATTTCCGATGCCAAAGCGGGTGCAAGATGGTGTACCGAGTGGTCTGTTCAAATGTCACTCTTTAGACTTTGCAACGGTTTGATAAAACTAAATGGCTTGCGAGGTCATTATTGTATTGGTCATTAAAGAGTAAACTACATTGCTTTGTGTCTGCCGTCCAATACCGAGTAGATCAGACAAGAACGACATATTTCCTTCCATAAAGAGCGTTACTGAACCAGATGGCTTGCAATAATCGACAATGGTTGCACGCTCACCATACCAAGACTAGCTTTTACTTCTATTTGTTTTATTTATTGAATTTAAATTCCACACGTTGATGTGCTGAAATCTGAACCCATGTTACCGGAGTATTGGCATGGTTTCTGGATTACTGGTCCAATTACATTATCACTAGTTCTCCACATCCAACCTTTCTCGTCTGTAATACGGTTTGGTTTGGAGTCACTTACCGGGAGTGACCGTCACAACCGTTCCGGATCCATCTGCATCACCATCTTTCAAAACGTATCACAGTGACACGGCTCTCAGTCTCACCAGTACAAGAACCGCCTTTGCGTCAACCTGTCGGAAAATCATCACTGGACAGTTTGAATTGCAAAATTATTCAGGAGTTTTAGATAAATAAACAATAATCAATGTTTCAAGCTACCTGTCGGTTCAAAGGATTCTGTGTGAGGCCTTGGGCCCTTATAACATCGCCCCAAGAACATTGCCCGGAGATGTGATCTTCATATTAACTGAGGACAATCCGAACTGACATAAAAAAAGAGTGTTGTCCTCCAGAAAGATAACTGAATGGCGAAAATAAATAAAATCACACTGGAATACAATAATAATAAGACCAACCGGATAATTCACTCTCCGTGCTCTTGAAAATATATTTCAATTGTGGCGGTAATTGCTCAGGGCCCTTCCACGGTGACAGTTCCATCCAACATGTGTGCAGTACCAGTGATGAGCGTTGCAGTAGTAGGTGGCGCTGTCTTCAACTCTCACATCCAGAACTTCCAGCGAAAATGACTGTTTTGCTTTTTGAGTCCTGACAACAAATCTCCCTCCACTCCAGATCGGCGTCCAACATGTCCCGGTCCGAGATTGTCGAAAGAAATTCCCAATTTGAAAAAAGCCCGATAACCAGCATTGAAAACACAGTTTATGGTGAGAGACTGGCACTCCTCCCTGGTCACCACTACCGGGCTCTGTGTCACTGACTGACTCAGGCATCCTGGAAATTAAACAGAGACAGTTTAATGGCCCATCAAAGCCCAACCACAACGGGGATGAAATCCGAGACAGTGTCTGTAATTGGGATGGACTCGGGCAGCTTTAGATTAAATTCACAAAACATGGGACAGTCTTATCGTATTCACGGGGTAAGACGACACACAGGATGAAAACAAGGAGGATTTCCATCGCTCTGCTGCTTGGAGCTGATGGTATATATGACGAGGAGATGGAGACTGCTCTGGGAGAGTGGGCCTCAGAGCTGGACTGAAATACTTTAGGGGGTAGTGCTGGTTTGCAAATGACGGTGTGACGCGTATCCCCGATGGGTCACAGGGTGCCCTGTTTCTCTCTGAGTGTGCGTTCTTTGAATAAGTGACAGGCTTATAAAGGGACCTGCGGTCTCGTGTTGTTCCGCCGAGTCTGGAAGTCTGACGTGAAGTCAGCTTATTTGTGTGTTGTTCAGTGGCCTACCGGGTTGGTGAGGGATTTTCAGTTGTTTCTGTTGATAATGCCTGCCTCCCTCATTGCCCCACAGTAATAATCTGTCGGTCCGCCTTTGTCTGTTTAGCAAGCGGCATGTTTTGAGGGTGGGATATGGCAGAATCTCACCTTGCAATTGTATTTACAACAAAAAATGCTGTATAATTAATCTCAGCAGGCCAGATAGAATCTGCGAATAAATAAATAGAGTCAACGTTTCGTGTCTGTCTGGCTCCTTTCATAGCTGACTGCCGAAAATGATCAAACATCTCTCTAAATGGACTGTTGAGGTTTCAGTTCAACCTTTGATCCAAAGGCCTTAGACCTGACAACTTCCCTGAGTCCATCGCCTGAGGATCGTGTTCTAGCAGTAGACACGCGCCTTGCATTGCCAATATCCGGGAAAGATAGAAATAGGCCTGATCAACAATCTAAAGTGGCATGGAAAGGAGAGAAGATAATTTTAAAAACAAACTTGAGGATTTCGGGACTTCACACCAGTTTGTTAACTGTAAGTCACGCAGACATGAACTGGCCAACACCACAAAAAGTGGGTCGACGGTTTAATCGACCTCAGAGCAGTTCGGTATGGGTTGCCCCTGAGCACGAATGTCCAGTCAAAGACAGAAACCTCATCTGGTGCACGGGAATAACGAATACACACACACAATGTTTTACTTCATACATAAGCTTTGCACATTAAATGTTTATCCAATTTTTTTCAGATTTTGAATGGTATTCTTGAATGTATTTTCCCAAACCTGGCAGGCCGAACAACAAATAGCATGAAACTGTTTATCCTCCTAGCTACCACGCGAAAAACGTGTCCTGTATAGCACTGTTAAGGTAAACAAATGTCCCTATGGCCGGTAGTATTGCTAGAGAGGCCGATGATGCTGATCATTAAAGTCATCGTCAGCAATGTCAGGTCAAGCACAAAGATGCTGTCAATATCCAATGAATCCCGACAATGCAGAAGGAGACCATTCAGTCCATCGAGTTCGTACCCACCCTGCGAAAGAACTGGAGTCCTCGGCCCACTCGCCCACCTTATAATCATAACCTCGCGTATTGATCATGGCTAATCCAGTTAATCTGCACATTTCTGGGCTGTGCGAAAAACAGGAGCACTCGTAGGAGATCCACGCAGAAAACGGGAAAACGTGCAAATAATATTCAGATTACAGCACAGTCTAACATCAATACACCTCAAATCTTTACAAATATTCTGAAAGAGTACTAATAATTGAATGTTTCTCAATTAAGATTTTAAGGTGAACTCAAGCACATGATTAGGGTATAGACTTTTTACGAGCGGTATCATGCATTGATAAACAATTCTCCTAATTTTCTTAGTTACAACGTAACGTCGCAGTGGTCATTCTATTACAAAGTTGAACCTGCAATCCCTGGGTTTCCAGGTGAAAATGCAAATAAATCAGATCGAATATAAGGAGCAGCAATCAACCATACGCTGCTTTGTTAGCAAGGCTTCATCTCACCATCACGGGAAGTTTCTGATATATATCTCGAGTATGTGATGACTTATGGAAGTGATGGAAAATTGCAGTAGACCCCATACTTGACTTGACGATAATAAAATTCTATTTTCTTAACTTACTAATTCATAACTTACATTAGATAGATTGGCGAAATTTCCAGAAGTTCTAACTCCCGAAAGGGAAGGAACTTCGATAGCTGCAGCAGCGGGTGTTTCTCCACAAAGAGACCCCAGCTACCCGGACACACCCTACTGGACAGGATGCTAAAACGTGTCAAACTAGGAGGGCGCACATGTGGTGAAATATATGGGCGACCTTTACAAGAGGTCAGGATGCCACTGGATAAAACGCAGCATAAATGGGGGGAGGAAATAGGCTTGGAGATAGGGGGAAGATGCGGATCGAAGTGCTGCACAGGATCAATTCCACCTTCTCTTCTGCAGGCTCTGGGTCACTGTCCGTGTGGTGTTTGCACATTCTCCCCGTGTTTACGTGGGGTTATCCCCAAAACACAAAGATGTTCAGGGTAGGTGGACTGAACACGCTAAAATTGCCCCTCAATTGGAAAAAATGGATTTGGCACTCTAAATTTTAAAAAGTTTTTAAAAAGGATGGGAGGCAGAAGACGGGAAATTATATGCCGGTTAGCCTGACTTTGGTCGTTGGTAAGATTTTAGAGTCTGTTGTTGAAGATGAGATCACCGAGTACTTGTAAGTGCATGGTAAAATAGGAATGAGCACGGCTTTGTCAAAGGGTGGTCATGTCTGACAAATCTGTGGGAGCTCTTTGAGGAGGTAACAAGGAACTGCGGCAAAGGAGAATCAGTGGACGTGATTTATTTAGATTTCAGAAGGCCTTTAACAAGGTGCCGCCTGGGAGATTGTTCAAAGTGTTAAGAGCCCATGGTGTTAAGATAAAGACATTGGCATGGATAGAGGATTGGCTGACTGGCAGAAGGCAGAGAGTGGGGATAAAGGGGTCTTTTTCAGAATGGGAGCCGGTGACTAGTGGTGTGCATCAGGGGTCCGTGCTGGAATCACAACTTTTCAGAATATACATTAATGATCTGGAAGAAGGAACTGAAGGCACTGTTGCTAGGTGTGCAGATGATACAACGATAGTATTGAGGAAGCAAGTGGGCTGCAGATGGATTTGGAACGGCTAGGTGAATGGGCAATGAAGTGGCAGATGAAATGCAATGTGGAAACGTGTGAGGTTATGCAGTTTGGAAGGAGGAATTTAGACATAGAATATTTTCTAAATGGGGAAATGCTTCTGAAACCAGAAACACAAAGGGACTTGGATGTCCTTGTTCACGAATCTATCAAGGTCAACGTGCAGGTTCAGTCGGCAGTTAGGAAGCCAAATACAATACTGCATTCGTGCCAAGAGGGTTAGAATCGAAGACCAGGGATGTACTTCTGAGGCTGTATAAGGCTCTGGTCAGACTCAAATTGGAGTATTTTAGGCAGTGTTGGGCCCCGTATCTAAAGACAGGTGTGATGGCCTTGGAAAGGGTCCAGAGGAGGTTCACAAGAAGGATTCCTGAAGTGAAAAGCTTGTCGTATGAGAAACGGTTGAGAATCCTGGTCTGTACTCGTTGGAGTTTAGAAGGATGAGTGGGGGGGGGGGGGGGGGGGGGAGGATCTTATTGAAACTTACAGGATACTACGAAGCCTGGATAGAGTGGACATGGAGAGGATGTTTCCACTTGTAGGAAAAACTAGAATCAGTGGACACAATCTCCGACTAAAGGGACGATCCTTTAAAACAGAGATGAGGAGGAATTTCTTCAGCCAGAGAGTGGTGAATCTATGGGATACTTTGTCGCAGACAATTGTAGAGGCCAAATCACTGCGTGTCGTTAAGACAGAGATAGATAGGTTCTTGATTAAAAAGGGTATCAGGGGTTATGGGGACTAGGCAGGAAAATGGTGATGAGAAAAATATCAGCCATGATTAATGGGTCTAGTGGCCTAATTCTGCTTCTATGCCTTATGATGATGATGATAATAACCGCTTATTGTCACAAATAGGTTTCAATGAAGTTACTGTGAAAAGCCCCTAGTCGCCACATTCCGGCGGCTGTTTGGGAGCCCGGTACGGGAATTGAACCCGTGCTGCCGGCCTTGTTCTGTATTACAAGTCAGCTGTTTAGCCCCCGTGTGGTAAACCAGCCCCAATGGTCTTATGGTCTTTAAGCAATGTGCGCCCAACTCTCTGCTTTATCTGTATGTTTCACTCAAACGATCAGGTACTCGGTGTGTTAAAGAAAATTGCTTTCTCTGCTTCTCCTTCAGAACTCATCTGATTAAAACACAGCCTCCTCCGTCCTTGGACAGTGCCAGATCTTGGTGGTTGTCTCTGGACTATGAACTCGGTAAAGTCATGCCTTCTTTCTCCAAATATGTTACTCACGCCATATGTTGCTCAATCGCATGAGATTAACACAAACGTTCGAAAAGTAACTGCACAGGAAATAGGTAAATATTTGGATACTGGAATCATCAAGAACTTCCTGTTCCATTCCCGCATCATTCATTCCCACAATCAGATCATTCAGCACAAGGTGCCTATCTGATCTCTGAGCAGAACTACTAAATTACTCTCACTCCACTGCTCCGTTCCGCTGCCTTGCTAAAGGTTCAATTTCAGGACGTTATCCTATTCCTTTTTTTACTTTTAAATCCGCTTCCACCAGCCTTTTAGTCAGTGAACACGTCAGAAACACTCACATTGCAAAAGAAATACATGCGCAACTTGTCTTTGGTTCTTTGGCAGATGCCAATCCTTCAAATGAAAATCCTCTGGTGACTGAACCTTCTGCCACTAGAGGCAATATTTCCTTATTTATTCAACCGGAATTGTTGACAGCAGAGCAGACTCGATGGGCCGAGTGGCCTAATTCTGCTCCTATGTCTTATGGTCTTGTGGTCTAATATCAACCAAATATTCGCTCAGACTTCCCTGTTTTACAGAGAACAGGATCACATTCCCCAATCTTTGCACAAAGCGGAAGCATTTCTTCATTAGTTCCATTTTAATGATTCTGACCCGCACCCTTTCTGAGACCCTCAAATCATTCTCAGATGTGTAGACCAGATTTGAACATTAATCTAGCCGAGATATTATCAACGGTATACAAATGCATAGTTGCCTTCAACAGTTTCACCTTCGATACAAGCTTCCTGTTGATCAAGCCAATAACCTAAAATGCATTTAACAGAAGTCGCAACCTTTCCTCCCGTCACATCATCTCTCTCGCTCTTTCCACAGTGCCTTACAACTTGCAGCATTCACTTTATATTGTCTGTCCTCATTCTTCCAAGCCCCTAAACCGATCCCACAGTGTGCACTGCCCTTCTGAATATTTGTCCATTCTCTGTCACTACAAATGAGCATTCTGAATATGACAGAACTGGAAAGTAATCATTACTAAATTGAAGCATTGTTGGTATTATAAAACATAGACGGCGATGGTGCAGTAATCATCATGTATATTATAAATATCTACCTGGATATTATCAGTGGTCTGTATCATATTGTAACCTGATCATCAGTTTCTGGATTGAAGGAAGCTGCTGGTTCTGAGGCTCCGGCATTCTGATCAGTCACTTAACCGTGAACCCGTTCAGGGTTTGTTAAAGGTATTACCGGCACCATTGCAATAATAGTGGAAATACGACCACCCAACAAAATCACATGGACCAATCTCCCAACTCACTGCACTAAGGGATAGGGGGCGGGAGCCTCCAGTGACAAAACAACACGTCCTCAACCCCCCTGTTCAATAGACTGAGGTGGGAGGGGATTTTTATAATAATCATAATAATCTTTATTATTGTCGCAAGTGGGCTTACATTAACACTGCAATGAAGTTACTGTGAAAATCCCCTAGTCGCCACATTCCGTCGCCTGTTCGGGTACACAGAGGGAGAATTCAGAATGTCCAATTCATCTAACAGCATGTCTTTCGGGACTTGTGGGAGGAAACCGGAGCACCCGGAGGAAACCCACACAGACACGGGGAGAACGTGCAGACTCCGCACAGACAGTGACCCAAGTCACAAATCGACCCCTGGACCCTGGCGCTGTGAAGCAACAGTGCTAACCACTGTGCTACCTTGGCGCCCAGTTTGAGCTCCGTTTCAACCGCAGCTCACAAATCCAATGAAGCGACAGGAAACTGGAGGCTCCCTGGTAGCAGGAGCTGTGGATCTTCGACTGAGTGTTCACAACCGACTGTCCCCCTTAAATACTCAAGTTCTGTTGTGAGGTGGACTGTGGGCGTGGCCTAATTTGCCGATATGAGGGCGTAATTTAATTTCAATTCAGCTCGGTGGAACAGTGCTCCAGAGCAGTCCAGGTCTGCAGTCTCCAGATCCCCGTCATCTAAACTATCAGCTCCAGGCAGCAGAACGATGGGAAGCCTCCTTGTTTTCACCCTGTGTGTCTGTTTACCCGGTGAGTACCAATCAAACTAACCCACATTGTGTGGATTTAATATAAAGCTGCCCGAATCCATTCCAATTACAGACCCTGTCTGGGGTTTTAGCCCTGATGTGTGTTTCTGGCTATGATGGTCCATTAAACTGTCTCTGTTTAATTTCCAGGATGTTTGAGTCAGTCAGTGACACAGAGCCCGGCAGCGGTGACCAGGGAGGAGTGTCAGTCCCTCACCATCACCTGTGTTTTAGATAGTGGAGGCTATACTGTTAAATTGAAGAGCGGGGATTTCTTCAGACAAACCCAGCCCGGCACACAGCGGGAGCGGGTCTCCAGCGGAGGGAGGTTTTTTGTGTCGGTGAATAAAGCAGCAAGGACATTTTGGCTGGAAATTCGGGATGTGAAAGTTGAAGACAGCGTCACCTATTACTGTAAAGCTCAGTATGAATACTGGAACACACAGTGATGGTTCTCGGCTTCCCGCGATACAAAATCCCTCACTGCGGATTATCACATAAACAAATGTAAAAGCGGAGTTAATCTGCCCTGAAACCTCCACAGTTCCGCCTCACACTGTCTATTCCATGCTCTGGTTTATAATGAGACTGGATCATTCCCGTTAACATCTTGAGTTTTATAAACGCTGAGTGTGTGTGGATGTTGATGCTTTTCCCGGAATTAGTGTCAGTGAATGGAGATTGGGAATGACTGATCCCAGTGACAGACCCTCAGACCAGTCGGATCCTGTTCCAACAGCTGGAACCGGGAACCGCAGTCCCCACTGCTGAAGTTATGTCCCCACGTTCACCATATAGCCGGGGTTTTTATATTGACTTGCCATACGGTGCTACTTTGGGATATTCACAGTGACGGAGATCTGGACAATTTCCTCCGTACAAAGCAAATAACAATTCGCCCGGCCTGGCAGCGAATTTTCGGGCTGATGTTATTGTGGCTGTAACCTGGTTACGTTTCATTGTAATTTCCACCATTTTCATCTTTCTTTTCCATTTTTCTTGGTTTACATGAAGCGAATATTTCCTGCCTCGTACAATTTAGTCATAGCTCAGGGCCTCACAGAGAACGGTTTAAATCAACAAAGTCTTTGAAACGTTGGGTGTTGTTTATGTATTTCAAACCTCCGAATAATTGGGCAGCTTCGAATGACTGGTGATCATTTTCCTGCGGGTTGAGGTGTCAGTGGTTATTGTACCGGGGAGTCTGAGAACCGTATCACTGTGTGATAACTGGTACGATGCTTCTGCAGAGGGATCTGGGACGGTGGTGACTGTCACAGCCGGTAAGTGTCTCCAAACCCCGCTGTGTTACAGAGTGTGTCGGTGAATGTTCAATTTATAATTATGATCTGTATTTCTTAAAACCGATTGAAACTGGAGCTCATCTGTGTTATAAGTAATATTATTGGCTGCAGATCATCCGCGATGCTGAGGAATCCTGGAGCATCCGCGATGCCGAGGAAGTTGTGGATAGCACATCCAGTGAGTTGGTCACACCGCAGATTAAAATTACTGAGGCAAATAGGGAATGGGTGACCAACAGACAGAGGAAGAGTAGGAAGGCCGTGCAGATTTACCGTTTTGGAAACTGTTGGGGGAGATGGCTCACCAGGGGAAGGTGGCAGCAGCCAGGTTCATGGCACCATGGCTGGCTCTGCTGCACAGAAGGGCGGGAAAAAGAGTGGCAGAGCTATAGTGATAGGGGATTCAATTGTAAGGGGAATAGACAAGCGTTTCTGCGGACGCAAACGAGAATCCAGGTTGGTATGTTGCCTCCCTGGTGCAAGGGTCAAGGATGTCTCGGAGCGGCTGCAGGGCATTCTGGAGGGGGAGGGTGAACAGCCAGCTGTCGTGGTGCATATAGGCACCAACGATATAGGTAAAAAAATGGGATGAGGTCCTACAAGCTGAATTTAGGGAGTTAGGAGTTAAACTAAAAAGTAGGACCTCAAAGGTAGTAATCTCAGAATTGTTACCAGTGCCACGTGATAGTCAGAGTAGGAATGACAGGATAGCTAGGATGAATACGTGGCTTGAGAGATGGTGCAAGAGGGAGGGTTTCAAATTCCTGGGACATTGGGACCGGTTCTGGGGGAGGTGGGACCTGTACAAATCGGACGGTCTGCATCTGCGTGGGACCGGAACCAATGTTCTCGGGGGTGTGTTTGCTAGTGCAGTTGGGGAGGGTTTAGACTAATGTGGCAGGGGGATGGGAACCGATGTAGGAAGTCAGTGGGGACGGAAATAAAAGGCAGGAAGGGAGAGTGTGTAAAGCATGACCAGAGAAAGCAGGGCAGAGAGCAAGGAAAGTCTACATTAAACTGCATTTATTTCAATGCAAGGGGCCTGACGGGCAAAGCGGATGAACTCAGGGCATGGATGGGCACATGGGACTGGGATATTATAGCTATGACTGAAACATGGCTAAGGGAGGGACAGGACTGGCAGCTCAATGTTCCGGGGTACAGATGCTATAGAAAGGATAGAACAGGAGGTAAGAGAGGAGGGGGAGTGGCGTTTTTGATTAGGGAGAACATCACGGCAGTACTTAGAGGGGATATATCCGAGGGTTCGCCCACTGAGTCTATATGGGTGGAACTGAAAAATAAGAAGGGAGAGATCACCTTGATAGGACTGTACTACAGGCCCCCAAATAGTCAGCGGGAAATTGAGGAGCAAATATGTAAGGAGATTACAGATAGCTGCAAGAAAAACAGGGTGGTAATAGTAGGGGACTTTAACTTTCCCAACATTGACTGGGACAGCCATAGCATTAGGGGCTTGGATCGAGGGAAATTTGTTGAGTGTATTCAGGAGGAATTTCTCATTCAGTATGTGGATGGGCCGACTAGAGAGGGGGCAAAACTTGACCTCGTCTTGGGAAATAAGGAAGGGCAAGTGACAGAAGTGTTAGTGAGGGATCACTTTGGGACAAGTGACCATAACTCCATTAGTTTTAAGATAGCTATGGAGAATGATAGGTCTGGCCCAAGAGTTAAAATTCCACGTCCACTGTCCCTGGCTCCTTCAAGTGCAGGAAGTGTGTCCAGTTGCAGCTCCTGTTAGACCGCTTGACGGCTCTGGAGCTGCGGATGGACTCACTTTGGAGCGTCCGCGATGCTGAGGACGTCGTGGATAGCACGTTTAGCGAGTTGGTCACACCGCAGGTGAAAAGTACTGAGGGAGGTAGTAAATGGGTGACCAAAAGTCAGCAAGAGTAGGAAGGCAGTGCAGGTGTCCTCTGCGGTCATCTCCCTGCAAAACAGATATACCGCTTTGGATACTGTTGAGGGAGATGGCTCACCAGGGGAAGGCGGCAGCAGCCAGGTTCATGGCACCGTGGCTGGCTCTGCTGCGCAGCTGGGCAGGAAGAAGAATGGCAGGGCTATAGTGATAGGGGACTCAATTGTAAGGGGAATAGACAGGCGGTTCTGCGGACGAAATCGAGACTCCAGGATGGTATGTTGCCTCCCTGGTGCAAGGGTCAAGGATGTCTCGGAGCGGCTGCAGGACATTCTGCGGGGGGGGAGGGTGAACAGCCAGCTGTCGTGGTGCACGTAGGCACCAACGATATAGGTAAAAAACGGGACGAGGTCCTACAAGCTGAATTTAGGGAGCTAGGAGTTAAACTAAAAAGTAGGACCTCAAAGGTAGTAATCTCAGGATTGCTACCAGTGCCACGAGCTAGTCAGAGTAGGAATGTCAGGATAGAGAGGATGAATACGTGGCTCGAGAGATGGTGCAAGAGGGAGGGATTCAAACTCCTGGGACATTGGAACCGATTCTGGGGGAGGTGGGACCAGTACAAACCGGACGGTCTGCACCTGGGCAGAACTGGAACCGATGTCCTAGGGGGGTTGTTTGCTAGAGCTGTTGGGGAGAGTTTAAACTAATGTGGCAGGGGGATGGGAACCGGTGCAGGAAGTTGGAAGGTAGTAAAACAGGGACAGAAATAAAAGGCAGTAAGTGGGAAAGTGTAAGGCAGAGAAGCCATAGTCAAAAATCAAAAAGGGCGACAGTACAAGGTACAGTGACTGAGGGGAGCTCAGTGAATAGGACCAGGAATACCAAAAGAAATAAAACGGGAAGTGAAAACATTAATGGTAAGCGATGCGGCAGGTTGTTACAGGAAGATGTGGGTTCGACGACAAGGAAAATTAGGAGAAAGGTTAAGAGGAATTATAACTTAGGAGAGGTTACTGATCGAGGTGTTAAGATTCAGAACAGAGGTAAAAAAGCCAACATAAGTGTACTTTACCTGAATGCTCGTAGTATTCGGAATAAGGTAAATGAGTTGATGGCGCAAATCATCGTGAATGACTATGATTTAGTGGCCATTACTGAAACATGGTTAAAGGATGATCACGGCTGGGAGTTAAATATCCGAGGGTATCAAACTTTTCGGAAAGACAGAGTGGATGGTAAGGGAGGTGGTGTAGCTCTGTTGTTTAAGGATGACATCCGGGCAACAGTAAGGGATGACATCGGTGCTATGGAGGATAAGGTTGAATCCATTTGGGTGGAAATCAGGAATAGTAAGGCGAAAAAGTCACTGATAGGAGTAATCTATAGGCCACCAAATAGTAACATTATGGTGGGGCAGGCAATAAACAAAGAAATAACAGATGCATGTAGAAATGGTACAGCAGTTATCATGGGGGATTTTAATCTACATGTTGATTAACCAGGTCGGTCAAGGCAGCCTTGAGGAGGAGTTTATAGAATGTATCCGCGATAGGTTCCTCGAACAGTATGTAATGGAACCTATGAGGGAACAAGCGGTCCTAGATCTGGTCCTGTGTAATGAGACAGGATTGATTCAGGATCTCATAGTTAGAGATCCTCTCGGAAGGAGCGATCACAATATGGTGGAATTTAAAATACAGATGGAGGGTGAGAAGGTAAAATCAAGCACTAGTGTTGTGTGCTTAAAAAAAGGCGATTACAATGGGATGAGAGAAGAACTAGCTAAGGTAGACTGGGAGCAAAGACTTTATGGTGAAACAGTTGAGGAACAGTGGAGAACCTTCCAAGTGATTTTTCACAGTGCCCAGCAAAGGTTTATACCAACAAAAAGGAAGGACGGTAAAAAGAGGGAAAATCGACCGTGGATATCTAAGGAAATAAGGGAGAGTATCAAATTGAAGGAAAAAACACAAAGTAGCAAAGATCAGTGGGAGACTAGAGGACTGGGAAATCTTGAGGGGGCAACAGAAAGCTACTAAAAAAGCTATAAAGAAGAGTAAGATAGATTATGAGAGTAAACTTGCTCAGAATATAAAAACAGATAGTAAATGTTCCTACAAATACATAAAACAAAAAAGAGTGGCTAAGGTAAATATTGGTCCTTTAGAGGATGAGAAGGGAGATTTAATAATGGGAGATGAGGAAATGGCTGAGGAACTGAACAGGTTTTTTGGGTCGGTCTTCACAGTAGAAGACACAAATAACATGCCAGTGACTGATGGAAATGAGGCTATGACAGGTGAGGACCTTGAGAGGATTGATATCACCAAGGAGGTAGTGATGGGCAAGCTAGTGGGGCTAAAGGTAGACAAGTCTCCTGGCCCTGATGGAATGCATCCCAGAGTGCTAAAAGAGATGGCTAGGGAAATTGCAAATGCACTAGTGATAATTTACCAAAATTCACTAGACTCTGGGGTGGTCCCGGCGGATTGGAAATTAGCAAACGTGACACCACTGTTTAAAAAAGGAGGTAGGCAGAAAGTGGGTAATTATAGGCCAGTGAGCTTAACTTCGGTAGTAGGGAAGATGCTGGAATCTATCATCAAGGAAGAAATAGCGAGGCATCTGGATGGAAATTGTCCCATTGGACAGACGCAGCATGGGTTCATAAAGGGCAGGTCGTGCCTAACTAATTTAGTGGAATTTTTTGAGGACATTAACAGTGCGGTAGATAACGGGGAGCCAATGGATGTGGTATATCTGGATTTCCAGAAAGCCTTTGACAAGGTGCCACACAAAAGTTTGTTGCATAAGATAAAGATGCATGGCATTAAGGGGAAAGTAGGAGCATGGATAGAGGATTGGTTAATTAATAGAAAGCAAAGAGTGGGGATTAATGGGTGTTTCTCTGGTTGGCAATCAGTAGCTAGTGGTGTCCCTCAGGGATCAGTGTTGGGCCCACAACTGTTCACAATTTACATAGATGATTTGGAGTTGGGGACCAAGGGCAATGTGTCCAAGTTTGCAGACGACACTAAGATAAGTGGTAAAGCAAAAAGTGCAGAGGATACTGGAAGTCTGCAGAGGGATTTGGACAGGCTAAGTGAATGGGCTAGGGTCTGGCAGATGGAATATAATGTTGACAAATGTGAGGTTATCCATTTTGGTAAGAATAACGGCAAAAGGGATTATTATTTAAATGATAAAATATTAAAACATGCTGCTGTGCAGAGAGACCTGGGTGTGCTCGTGCATGAGTCGCAGAAAGTTGGTTTTCAGGTGCAACAGGTGATTAAGAAGGCAAATGGAATTTTGTCCTTCATTGCTAGAGGGATGGAGTTTAAGACTAGCGAGGTTATGCTGCAATTGTATAAGGTGTTAGTGAGGCCACACCTGGAGTATTGTGTTCAGTTTTGGTCTCCTTACTTGAGAAAGGACGTACTGGCACTGGAGGGTGTGCAGAGGAGATTCACTAGGTTAATCCCAGAGCTGAAGTGGCTGGATTACGAGGAGAGGTTGAGTAGACTGGGACTGTACTCGTTGGAATTTAGAAGGATGAGGGGGTTCTTATAGAAACATATAAGATTATGAAGGGAATCGATAGGATAGATGCGGGCAGGTTGTTTCCACTGGCGGGTGAAAGCAGAACTAGGGGGCATAGCCTCAAAATAAGGGGAAGTAGATTTAGGACTGAGTTTAGGAGGAACTTCTTCACCCAAAGGGTTGTGAATCTATGGAATTCTTTGCCCAGTGAAGCAGTAGAGGCTCCTTCATTAAATGTTTTTAAGATAAAGATAGATAGTTTTTTGAAGAATAAAGGGATTAAGGGTTATGGTGTTCGGGCCGGAAAGTGGAGCTGAGTCCACAAAAGATCAGCCATGATCTCATTGAATGGCGGAGCAGGCTCGAGGGGCCAGATGGCTTACTCCTGCTCCTAGTTCTTATGTTCTTCTGTTAATTGGGGCAAGGCAAATTTTGATGGTATCAGACAGGAACTTTCAGAGGTAGATTGGGGAGACTGTTGGCAGACAAAGGGACGGCTGGTAAATGGGAGGCTTTTAAAAATGTGTTAACCAGGGTGCAGGGTAAGCACATTCCTTTTAGAGTGAAGGGCAAGGCTGGTAGAAGTAGGGAACCCTGGATGACTCGAGATATTGAGACTCTGGTCAAAAACAAGAAGAAGGCATATGACGTACATAAACAACTGGGATCAAGTGGATCCCTTGAAGAGTATAAAGATTGTCGAAATAGAGTTAAGAGGGAAATCAGGAGGGCAAAAAAGGGACATGAAATTGCTTTGGCAAATAATGCAAAGGAGAATCCAAAGAGATTCTACAGATACATAAAGGGGAAAAGAGTAACTAGGGACAGAGTAGGGCCTCTTAAGGATCAACAAGGACATCTATGTGCAGAGCCACAAGAGTTGGGTGAGATCCTGAATGAATATTTCTCATCGGTATTCACGGTGGAGAAAGGCATGGATGTTAGGAAACTAAGGGAAATAAATAGTGATGTCTTGAGAAGTGTGCATATTACAGAGGAGGACGTGCTAGAAGTCTTAAAGCGCATCAAGGTAGATAAATCCCCGGGACCTGATGAAATGTATCCCAGGATGTTGTGGGAGGCTAGGGAGGAAATTGCGGGTCCCCTAACAGAGATATTTGAATCATCGGCAGCCACAGGTGAGGTGCCTGAAGATTGGAGAGTGGCGAATGTTGTGCCCTTGTTTAAGAAGGGCAGCAGGGAAAAGCCTGGGAACTACAGACCGGTGAGCCTAACGTCTGTAGTAGGTAAGTTGCTAGAAGATATTCTGAGAGACAGGATCTACAAGCATTTAGAGAGACAAGGACTGATTCGGGGCAGTCAGCATAGCTTTGTGCATGGAAAATCATGTCTCACAAATTTGATTGAGTTTTTTGAGGGGGTGACCAAGAAGGTAGATGAGGGCATTGCAGTAGACGTTGTCTACATGGACTTTAGCAAAGCTTTTGACAAGGTACCGCATGGTAGGTTGTTGCAGAAGGTTAAAGCTCACGGGATCCAGGGTGAGGTTGCCAATTGGATTCAAAATTGGCTGGACGACAGAAGACAGAGCGTGGTTGTAGAGGGTTGTTTTTCAAACTGGAGGCCTGTGACCAGTGGATCGGTGCTGGGTCCACTGTTATTTGTGATTTATATTAATGATTTGGATGAGAATTTAGGAGGCATGGTTAGTAAGTTTGCAGAGGACACCAAGATTGGTGGCACAGTGGATAGTGAAGAAGGTTATCTAGGATTGCAACGGGATCTTGATCAATTAGGCCAGTGGGCCGACGAATGGCAGATGGAGTTTAATTTAGATAAATGTGAGGTGATGCATTTTGGCAGATCGAATCAGGCCAGGACCTACTTACTCAGTTAATGGTATGGCGTTGGGGAGAGCTATAGAACAAAAAGATCTAGGAGTACAGGTTCATAGCTCCTTGAAGGTGGAGTCGCAGGTGGACAGGGTGGTGAAGTAGGCATTCGGCATGCTTGGTTTCATTGGTCAGAACATTGAATACAGGAGTTGGGACGTCTTGTTGAAGTTGTACGAGACATTGGTACGGCCACACTTGGAATACTGTGTGCAGTTCTGGTCGCCCTATTATAGAAAGGATATTATTAAACTAGAAAGAGTGCAGAAAAGATTTACTAGGATGTTGCCGTGACTTGATGGTTTGAGTTATAAGGAGAGGCTGGATAGACTGGGACTTTTTTCCCTGGAGCGTAGGAGGCTTAGGGGTGATCTTATAGAGGTCTATAAAATAATGAGGGGCATAGATAAGGTAGATAGTCAACATCTTTTCCCAAAGTTAGGGGAGTCTAAAACTAGAGGGCATAGGTTTAAGGTGAGAGGGGAGAGTTTCAGAAGGGCCCAGAGGGGCAATTTATTCACTCAGAGGGTAGTGAGTGTCTGGAATGGGCTGCCAGAGGTAGTAGTAGAGGCGGGTACAATTGTGTCTTTTAAAAAGCATTTAGATAGTTACATGGGTAAGATGGGTATAGAGGGTTATGGGCCAAGTGCGGGCAACTGGGACTAGCTTATTGGTAAAAACTGGGCGGCATGGACTGGTTGGGCCGAAGGGCCTGTTTCCATGCTGATTTCAGAGCAGAATATGATTCTGGAGTTGGGTCCAGGTCTTTCCTGTGGAAACTGTATATGGAGCAGGAGGTTAGAGGGATAGGGGTAGTGGTAATTGTGGATGGGTGGTGTTGGCGGCGGTTGACAGTTTGTGGACCATTACTCGGTTTAATGGCACATGCTCAACATCACAGGCTCTCTCATTCCTAACTGTTTTTAATGAAAGCAGATTGTCGATCGTGCGGACTCCGCTGTCGGAGTTGGACTGTCAGGGGGGTCTCTGTCTGTCCATTTGGGCACCAAGAACATAGAACATACAGTGCAGAAGGAGGCCATTCGGCCCATCGAGTCTGCACCGACCCACTTAAGCCCACATTTCCACCCTATTCCGTAACCCAATAACCCCTCCTAACCTTTTTGGTCACTAAAGGCAATTTATCATGGCTAATCCACCTAACCAGCACATCTTTGGTCTGTGGGAAGAAACCGGAGCACCCGGAGGAATCCCACGGAGACACAGGGAGAACGTGCAGACTCCGCACAGGCAGTGACCCAGCAGGGAATCGAACCTGGGACCCTGGCGCTGTGCAGCCACAGTTCTACCCACTTGTGCTACCATGCTGCCCCCCGTGCTGACCACGTCGGGTCTTAGAGCTCTCTTCACGGCAGCCGTTCGTTCTCCAAACTGCGCAATGTGATTGATGCACCGTGTGAATAAACTCAACATTTCAGGAAATGTATATACCGACATTTGAAACAGTCCGGAGAAAAATCACGAGGTTGATCCCGTCTTTGGAGGTAATTTCTATGAAGGAGTTTCAAAGAAAGAGACGTAACCTTATTGAGACATATAGGATACTCTGGGGGCTTGACAGGCTGGATGCTGAGAGGATTTCCTCTTGTGTCTCGAACCAGAGAGCATGATATCTGAGTCAAAGCACGCCAGGTAAAACAGAGATCAGGAGGAATCTGTTCTCTCAGAGAGCCGTGAATCTGTGGAATACTGGCGCTAAGCATGTTCAAGGCTGAGAGAGGCAGATATTTAATCAATGAGGGGATCGAGCGCTAGGGGCATAAGGTGGGACAGTAGAGTTGAGGATTATCGTCATGAAAAATATTAAGATGGATAAGTCCCCAGGGCATGATGGGATCTGCCCCAGAATACTGAAGGAGGCAAGAGAGAAAACTGCTGAGGTCTTGACAGAAATCGTTGGACCCTCACTGTCTTCCGGTGATGTCCCGGAGGACTGGATAATAGCCAATGTTGTTCCATTGTTTAAGAAGGGTAGCAAGGATAATCCGGGGGACTACAGGCCGGTGACCCTTACGTCACTGGTAGGGAAATTACCGGACAGAATTCTTCGAGACAGGATCTACTCCTATTTGGAAGCATGTTGACATATGAGCGAAAGACAGCACGGTTTTGTGAAGGGGATGTTGTGTCTCGCTAACTTGACTTTTTCGAGGAGGTCACAAAGATGGTTGCTGCAGGTAGGGCAGTGTATGTTGTCTATATGGATACAGAACTTGCTAGGTCATAGAAGGCAGAGAGTAGCAATGGAAGGGTGCTTTTCTGATTGGAGGGCTGTGACTAGTGGTGTTTCGCAGGGATCAGTGCTGGGACCTTTGCTGTTCGTAGTATATACAAATGATTTGGAGGAAAATGTAGCGCGTCTGATTAGTCAGTTTGCGGACGACACAAAGGTTGGTGGAATTGCGGATAGAGATTAAGACTGTCAGGGGATACAGCAGGATTTATTTCCTTTGGAGACTTGGGCTGAGAGATGGCAGATGGAGTTTAATCCGGACAAATGTGACGTATTGCATTTTGGAAGGTCTAATACAGGTAGAAAATATACAGTGAATGGTAGAACCCTAAAGAGTATTGACAGGCAGAGAGATCTTGGGTACAGGTCCACAGGTCACTAAAAGTGGCAACATAGGCAGAGAAGGTAGTCAAGAGGCATACGGCATGCTTGCCTTCATTGGCCGGGGCATTGAGTATAAAAATAGCCACGTCATGTTGCAGCTATATAGAACCTTTGTTAGGCCACACTTGGAGTATAGTGTTCAATTTTGGTCGCCACACTACCAGAAGGATGTGGAGGCTTTCGAGAGGGTGCAGAAGAGATTTACTAGGATGTTTCCTGGTATGGAGGGCATTAGCTATTCAGATAGGTTGAATAAACTATGTTTGTTCTCACTGGAACGATGGAGTTTGAGGGGACGTAATAGAGGTCTACAGAATTATGAGGGACAGAGACAGAGTGGATAGCCAGAGACTTTTTTTCCAGGTAGAGGGGTCAATTACTAGCGGGCATAGGTTTAAGGTGCGCGGGGGGGGGGGGGGGGGGCGGGCAACGGGGGTGACGGGGGGGACGGTTTAGAGGAGATTTACGAGGCACGTTTTTTACACAGAGGTTAGTGGGTGCCTGGAACTCGTTGCCCGAGGAGGTGGTGAAAGCAGGAAGGATAGTGACCTTTAAGGGGCATCTTGACAAATATATGAATAGAACGGGAATAGAGAGATACGGACCCCAGAAGTGTAGACGATTTTAGTTTAGACGGGCAGCATGGTCGGCTTGGAGGGCCGAAGGGGCTGTTCCTGTGCTCTACTTTTCTTTGTTCTTTTGATTATATTAGATTAGCCATGACCTCATTGAATGCAGGAACAGGCTCGATGGACCGAGTGGCCAACGTCAGCTCCTACTTCTTATTGTCTTAACATAGAACATAGAACATAGAAAATACAGCACAGAACAGGCCCTTCGGCCCACGATGTTGTGCCGAACCTTTGTCCTAGATTAATCATAGATTATCATTGAATTTACAGTGCAGAAGGAGGCCATTCGGCCCCCTGAGTCTGCACTGGCTCTTGGAAAGAACACCCTACCCAAACTCAACACCTCCACCCAACACCAAGGGCAATTTTGGACACTAAGGGCAATTTATCATGGCCAATCCACCTACCCTGCACATCTTTGGACTGTGGGAGGAAACCGGAGCACCCGGAGGAAACCCACGCAGACACGGGGAGGACGTGCAGACTCCGCACAGACAGTGACCCAAGCCGGAATCGAACCTGGGACCCTGGAGCTGTGAAGCAATTGTGCTATCCACAATGCTACCGTGCTGCCCTTAAGAACAAATAAATCTACACTATATCATTTTACGGTAATCCATGTACCTATCCAATAGCTGCTTGAAGGTCCCTAATGTTTCCGACTCAACTGCTTCCACAGGCAGTGCATTCCATGCCCCCACTACTCTCTGGGTAAAGAACCTACCTCTGATATCCCTCCTATATCTTCCACCTTTCACCTTAAATTTATGTCCGCTTGTAATGGTTTGTTCCACCCGGGGAAAAAGTCTCTGACTGTCTACTCTATCTATTCCCCTGATCATCTAATAAACCTCTGTCAAGTCGCCCCTCGTCCTTCTCCGTTCTAATGAGAAAAGGCCTAGCACCCTCAACCTTTCCTCGTAAGACCTACTCTCCATTCCAGGTAACATCCTGGTAAATCTTCTTTGCACCTTTTCCAAAGCTTCCACATCCTTCCTAAAATGAGGTGACCAGAACTGTACACAGTACTCCAAATGTGGCCTTACCAAAGTTTTGTACAGCTGCATCATCACCTCACGGCTCTTAAATTCAATCCCTCTGTTAATGAACGCGAGCACACAGTAGGCCTTCTTCACAGCTCTATCCACTTGAGTGGCAACTTTCAAAGATGTATGAACATAGACCCCACGATCTCTCTGCTCCTCCACATTGCCAAGAACTCTACCGTTAACCCTGTATTCCGCATTCATATTTGTCCTTCCAAAATGGACAACCTCACACTTTTCAGGGTTAAACTCCATCTGCCACTTCTCAGCCCAGCTCTGCATCCTAGCTATGTCTCTTTGCAGCCGACAACAGCCCTCCTTACTAGCCACAACTCCACCAATCTTCGTATCATCTGCAAATTTATTGACCCACCCTTCAACTCCCTCATCCAAGTCATTAATGAAAATCACAAACAGCAGAGGACCCAGAACTGATCCCTGCGGTACGCCACTGGTAACTGGGATCCAGGCCGAATATTTGCCATCCACCACCACTCTCTGACTTCCAGCGATTAGCCAGTTCGTTATCCAACTGGCCAAATTTCCCACTATCCCATGCCTCCTTACTTTCTGCAGAAGCCTACCATGGGGAACCTTATCAAATGCCTTACTAAAATCCATGTACACTACATCCACTGCTTTACCTTCATCCACATGCTTGGTCACCTCCTCAAAGAATTCAGTAAGATTTGTAAGGCAAGACCTACCGCTCACAAATCCGTGCTGACTATCCCTAATCAAGCAGTGTCTTTCCAGATGCTCAGAAATCCTATCCTTCAGTACCCTTTCCATTACTTTGCCTACCACCGAGGTAAGACTAACTGGCCTGTAATTCCCAGGGTTATCCCTAGTCCCTTTTTTGAACAGGGGCACGACATTCGCCTCTCTCCAATCCCCTGGTACCACCCCTGTTGACAGTGAGGACGAAAAGATCATTGCCAACGGCTCTGCAATTTCATCTCTTGCTTCCCATAGAATCCTTGGGTATATCCCGTCAGGCCCGGGGGACTTGTCTATCCTCAAGTTTTTCAAAATGCCCAACACATCTTCCTTCCTAACAAGTATTTCCTCGAGCTTACCAGTCTGTTTCACACTGACCTCTCCAACAATATCGCCCCTCTCATTTGTAAATACAGAAGAAAAGTACTCGTTCAAGACCTCTCCTATCTCTTCAAACTCAATACACAATCTCCCGCTACTGTCCTTGATCGGACCTACCCTCGCTCTAGTCATTCTCATATTTATGGTCTTATGGTGTAATAGGACTACAGCCAGGTTAGAGACCTGCAGCGGCTCGTCCAATACCTGCCCCTAGACAGCAGGAGCGTGACACAGCATACTTCAGAAAAAGATTATTGCAGCTCCAGATGGAATTTTATTAATGTGCAATACGTCACTGAAATTAGTTACGTTGTACCAGCCATTTATTTCATTTGCCTTCATATAAGATTCACTTTGCTCCTTGTTTTCCACCATCAGATGTAAATGTGATAGTTTGGGAATGCAGACACTTCCTATTTTGAATGCAGATGTTTGAAAGGTGGGAATGCGATAATTATCAATATCCCTGATTATTGTTAAATGAAACAGTGACAGTGCAGTGCGAGAATGAGGATCATGTCTTAAAATAATAAAGGAGAACGGTAACATAGAGGACAATTATAAGCTGCGGGAATGTTAATTTAGAACCAGCAATATATAATTAATGGAGGGGAAAGAAAGATTGGATGATCTCTGAATACAGCCAGATACACGGGTGCATTATCGGGTTTGGAGATGAAAGGACTGAAATGGACTACGGTCTGGAATGCTGCATAGGATCCAGTCTCCTCAGTTCAGAAACGATCTCCATGCTTGGGAGGAAATTTAACAAATATTCCTGAGATACATTACTGTGAGTTGAAATTAAGTTCTTTAGACCGAGATTCCATGTAATGTAGAGCTCGGAGATGTAACTTCGCCAGAACATACAATGTGTTCAAGGGGCTTGGCAGAGCAGATACTGGGTAAGTGTATCCACGCTGTTTAGGTTATAACTTGGGATCCCAGTTTCAGAATATGTGTTTCGGCAGTAGAGTAAAGAAAAGGATACATTTCTTCAGTTAATCAATTCTTGTGAATCTTTGATTTCTGTTCCTCAGGGAGTTCTGGATTCTCAGATGTGAGTTTATTCATAGAAGTGTTCAATAGATGATTAGATACAAAAGTATCAAAGGTAATGGCGACAATGGGGGACTAGTTGTTGAGGTAGGGGATCAGCGATGATATAAATGAATTGCGGGTCAACTTTGAAAGGAGGTCTCGTCGGTTTTGCTTCTACCCGTTAGAAATTATCTTTTGAATCTTGCAGTTCAGCGGACGGAAATCAGCAACAATGCAAATCTCTCTGGAAAGATTCAACATGTTGGGTCCATTTTCACCGAAGGATGAAGAATCACGAGGAGGATTGATACATAAATTAAATTATGAACATAAATCTCAATGGCGATTTGTGCGTTCTTCCAGAGGAAGGGACGGTGAACATGTAATAGTCATTAACAGAAAACAGACACAAATTGAAAACAGATATTTCAACTCAGAGACATCAGGATATACAATTCGCTGCCACATTGAGTGGTTGGCGCAGAGACTATTGATTCAGAAATGGGTAGGATTGAAAATAAAGGAAGGGAAACAGAATGGAGCGAAACAAGGTGCTGGATGGAAATGGCCAACTCGATTTCGGGTGGGTTAGGCTGACCTGGAGTATGCACAGACATAAATCAGTTGGGCCAAATCGTTCATTCCTCTCCAGTAAATTATACACAATGTAAAACTTACAGAAAAGTCCGCTCAGAGAACCCGGGAAAGAATCAGTTAATAAAGAGAAAGAATTGTAATTGTCAGAGAGCCGGAAGAGGCAGTTGCCAGTGAGTAACAGTAAACCCACTGCGGAAACTGAACAGACTGAACCCAGCCGACAACTGAGAGACTTTGGGACAAGTTCCCATGATCACGAAAAGCAAAGACAGCGCAAAGTAAATGTAGAAATAAAATGAAACTAACAGTAAATGATTCAATTTAAAGAGAAACGGAGAAAAATATTATTGATTGAAGAAAATAGACAAATAGAGTAAAAGACAATCAGAAACTCCGGGAAATTATAAATTGCAGTCAGTGATTGACATATAATTACGGATGCCCAACGTCGGTTTGTATCCATAGCCAATGAATCGCAATCAGTTTCTGTTGGATCTTGCTGCGCTAAGTGATAAATGCAGTTCGGTTACACTCGGCCAATTATATCAGGAAACAGATTGTCTCACTGATATGACAATGTTCCCTCGCGTCTGTCCCTCAGCAAGGAAAATAGGAGCAGAAATGTCACATCCACGGTAAAACCATACAGAAGTAAGGATTGCATTAGGCACCACGGGCAGATGCTGCCCTTTTGACAATGAAATACAATTCTTCCCATGAACCATTTAATTTTCCCATAAATCTGCATTTTCCTATCCCGGTCATTGACCATTGCCAGATTATAAACCTTTGTGGAATCAGCTCCCACCACTCATTCCGACAGTGCATGGCGGAACTTTCGAGCTTGTGGCGTTAAAGATAATAACCACTCATCCCTCACTGGTTCGTGTTGACATAAAAGTTCATACAGTTCAAGCAGAATTAAAATAAAAACAATGCTATAAACAACTGAGCTATTCGCGTGATTGACAAATAATGGCTCTCCGAATAAAACAAACGTCGTTTTTTTCATCCGCCAGATTCCTGTCCCTTGGTGTCCAAGAACCCGCCTCTCCAAACTTCTGCTCCCGGTGACACAGTTACTTTAAACTGGGAATATTCAGGATTCTGTCAGTACACAGTACACTGGTACCGTCACTCCTCAGGACAGGCTCCGGAATACCTGCTTCAGAGACACACTTCAGGACAGGAGAATAAAGAAAACGCTGCCGGTGGGAGAATTTCTGCTTCTATTGATACTGCCAAGAGAATCAGCCGGTTAAAGATCTCCAAACTTCAACAGAGCGACTCTGCTGTGTATTGCTGTGAGCTGAGCCGCCGCGCAGCACAGTGATTCAGAGCACGGAAAGAGCTGTACAAAAACCTGAACATGGTGAGGATTACACACACAGTGATTCAGGGCACGGAAAGAGCTGTACAAAAACCTGAACATGGTGAGGATTACACACACAGTGACACAGAGCACGGAGAGAGCTGTACAGAAACCTGAACATGGTGAGGATTACACACACAGTGACACGGAGCATGGAGAGAGCTGTACAGAAACCTGAACATGGTGAGGATTACACACAGAGTGATACAGAGCACGGAGTGAGCTGTACAGAAACCTGAACATGGTGAGGATTACACACACAGTGACACAGAGCACGGAGCGAGCTGTACAGAAACCTGAACATGGTGAGGATTACACACACAGTGATACAGAGCACGGAGAGAGCTGTACAGAAACCTGAACATGGTGAGGATTACACACACAGTGACACAGAGCACGGAAACAGCTGTACAGAAACCTGAACATGGTGAGGATTACACACACAGTGACACAGAGCACGGAGAGAGCTGCACAGAAAGCTGAACATGGTGAGGATTACACACACAGTGATACAGAGCACGGAGAGAGCTGTACAGAAACCTGAACATGGTGAGGATTACACACACAGTGACACAGAGCACGGAGCGAGCTGTACAGAAACCTGAACATGGTGAGGATTACACACACAGTGATACAGAGCACGGAGAGAGCTGTACAGAAACCTGAAAATGGTGAGGATTACACACACAGTGACACAGAGCACGGAGACAGCTGTACAGAAACCTGAACATGGTGAGGATTACACACACAGTGACACAGAGCACGGAGACAGCTGTACAGAAACCTGAACATGGTGAGGATTACACACACAGTGACACAGAGCACGGAGTGAGCTGCACAGAAACCTGAACATGGTGAGGATTACACACACAGTGATACAGAGCACGGAGAGAGCTGTACAGAAACCTGAACATGGTGATGATTACCCACACGGTGACACAGAACACGGGGAGAGCTGTACATAAACCTGAACATGGTGAGGATTACACACACAGTGATACAGAGCACGGAGAGAGCTGTACAGAAACCTGAACATGCTGAGGATTACACATACAGTGATACAGAGCACGGAGAGAGCTGCACAGAAACCTGAACATGGTGAGGATTACAGACACAGTGATACAGAGCACGGAGAGAGCTGTACAGAAACCTGAACATGGTGAGGATTACACACGCAGTGACACAGAGCACGGAGAGAGCTGTACAGAAACCTGAACATGGTGAGGATTACCCACACGGTGACACAGAACACGGGGAGAGCTGGACAGAAACCTGTACATGGTGAGGATTACACACACAGTGATACAGAGCACGGAGAGAGCTGTACAGAAACCTGATCATGGTGAGGATTACACACACAGTGATACAGAACACGGGGAGAGCTGTACAGAAACCTGAACATGGTGAGGATTACACACACAGTGATACAGAGCACAGAGAGAGCTGTACAGAAACCTGAACATAGTGAGGATTACCCACACGGTGACACAGAACACGGGGAGAGCTGTACAAAAACGTGAACATGGATCAAGAAAAATGGTTTAACCACTGATTAACCTGGGGTATTTGCCAATCGTGTGAATTGCTCAGTTTGTGTGGCAATGTTATCACTTTAATTGCATTTGAATTGTATTCACTGTTACAATACAATTCTTACAATGCAAACCACTGGGGACTGAGGTGATATTTTATTCCAGCCAGCAAGCTCTAACGATCTGGAATGCACTGTCAGAATGGGAGGTGGGAGCTGATTGAACAGTGATTTACAAACGGGTAAAGTTCAAATACGGGAAAAGGATAATAACAGGGCTATGGGAAAATCATGGTCGAATAGTATTTCATTCATGAAGGAAAGACATTCACCCGAGGTAGCGAATGTCATCCTTATTTCTGTTTGATTCTACCATGGATATCACTACTCAGTTCCTTTTTTCCTTGCTGAGAGACAAACCCAAGGGATCATTTTTTCATCCGTGAGCCAATCTGTTCCTAAAATAACTGGGCGGACAGTAACCCAAGCGGTTTTTATCACCAGGCACAGCAAGATCCAACATAATTTATTGCGAATCAACAGGAACTGTGGGGCGCAACTGATATTGAACACCGGTGGTCAGCGGTCAATCCCTGACTGCGGTTTAACATTTCCCGGAGTTTCTGATTGACTTTTCATCGATTTGACAATTTTCTTCTATCAATAATTCTTTTTCTCCGTTTCTCTTTAGATTTATGTATTTACTGTTAGTTTCGATTTGTTTCTAAATTTACTTTGTGCTGTTTGTGTTTCTCGTCATCGTGGGAACTTGTCCAATCTCACAGTTGTCGGTTGGGTTCAGTCTGCTCAGTTTCCGCAGTGGGTTTCACTGCTACTCACTGGGAACTGCCCCTTCCGGCTCTCTGACAATTACAATTCATTCCGCCCATTGACTGATTCTCTCCATGGTTCTCTGTGCGCAGTATTATCTGCGGTTTGCATAGTATAGAAATTGCGGAAGAGGAATAGACCATTCGGCCCAACTAAATTGTATTTGCGCATATATTTGCGATCAGAGGGTTAGATAGGGTGGACAGTGAGAGCCTTCTCCCGCGGATGGAAATGGCTAGCACGAGGGGACATAGCCTTAAACTGAGGGGTAATAGATATAAGACAGAGGTCAGAGGTAGGTTCTTTACGCAAAGAGTAGTGAGGCCGTGGAGTGCCCTACCTGCTACAGTAGTGAACTCGCCAACATTGAGGGCATTTAAAAGTTTATTGGATAAACATATGGATGATAATGGTATAGTGTAGGTTAGATTGCTTTTGTTTCGGTGCAACATCGTGGGCCGAAGGGCCTGTACTGCGCTGTATTGTTCTATGTTCTATATGCTCCAGACCAGACTGTCCCCTCCCGCGCGACATCTAATTGACCATTCCCATCCAGTCCGTGTGTCGGTCTATTCTGTTCTCTTTCCAGTATTTCCAAGTCTTCCCATAAATGTATCAATACTCTCTCCTCCAAGCTCCGTGTGGCAACAGGGTCCATATTCTCACAACCCTGTGTTTAAATTTCTTCTACTTCATATCTGCATTTGTTCGGTTCCTGATATTTATCAACATAGAAACGTAGAAAACCGGTGCAGGAGTAGGCCATTCGGTTCTTCGAGCCTGCATCACCATTCAAATGGTCATGGCTGATAATGCAAATTCCGTCTCACACTCCCACTTTCTCTCCATTCCCTTGCTCCCTTCAGCCGCAAGGGCCACGAGCAGTTCCCTCTTGAATATATCCAACGAACTGGCCCCAACGGCAATTCCACAAGTTGACAACTCTCTGAGAGAAGAAGTTCGTCCTCGTCTCAGTCCTGAATGACTCATTCTTTATTCTTAGGCTGTGACCCCCTAGTCCCAACATCGGGAACATTCGTCCCGCATCTAGCCCGTGCAGTCCCATCAGGATTGTACATGTTTCTATGAGATCGCCTCTCATCCTTCTAAACTCCAGTGAGCACAAGCCCAGCCGATCCAGTCTTTCTTCATTTGTCAGTCTTGCCATCCCGGGAATTAGTCTGGTGAACTTTCGCTGGACACCCTCAAAAGCAAGAATGTCCTTCCTCAAACTAGAAGACTAAAACTACACACAATACTCAAGGTGTGGCCTCACCAAGGCTCCGTATAACTGTAGAAAGCCATGCAATCTCCTATGCTCAAACCTTCTCTATCTGATGGCCAGCATACCATTGGCTTTCCTCGTCGCCTGTTGTACCTGCATGCCAACCTTCAAGGACTGTACATGTGAGGTTACCCTCCTTGGTGGCAAAAACAAGAAGGCAGATTATTCGCTGAATGGAGTAAGTTTAGGAAAATGGGAAGTGCAACGAGACCTGGGTGTCGTGGTGGGACAGTTGTTATTGATACTCCACGAGGGTGGCACGCTGGCGCAGTGGTTAGCACTGCTACCTCACGGCGCCGAGGACCTGGGTTCGAACCGCCGGGGCCACTGCCCGTATAGAGTTTGCACATTCTCCCCATGTCTGCGTGGATCTGACCCCCACAATCCAAACATGTGCAGGAAAGGTGAATTGGCCATGCTAAATTACCACTTAATTGGAAAAATTAAAAATAAAGTCCACGAGACCATATGTACATTTATATTGCATTAGATCTTGTCACCAACATGCCTCCGACGTGGAGTATTAATAACAACATAACACAGTGTAGTATAAACAGTGGCCAAATCAAGTGCGATATGAGCAATGGCATGGTGTGTGCAGCAGTAACTGATACTGCACCTACTATAATGAAATAAAAGAGTAAATGCTGGAAAATCTCAGCAGGTCTGACAGCATCAGAATGGAGAGAAAAGAGCTAACGTTTCGAGTCCAATGACTGTCAAAGCTTTGACAAAGAGTCATCGGACTCGAAACGTTAGCTCTTTTCTCTCCCTACAGGTGCTGCCAAACCTGGTGAGATTTTCCAGTATTTTCTCTTTTGTTTCAGATTCCAGCATCCGCAGTAATTTGCTTTTATACTATAATGAAATGATGCACTAAGCTAGACAATGCCTCTGTAGTTTACGAGGTACAATCTCAGGTAATACCACACAGAACCGTGCATCATCGAAATATCAAAACATTTTAGATAGTAGTAGGAGTAGGCCATTTGGCGCTTGGAGCCTGTTCCTCCATCCAACATGATCACAATGTGGCTGTTTAGCACAGGACTAAATCGCTGGCTTTGAAAGCAGACAAAGCAGGCCAGCAGCACGGTTCAATTCCTGTAACAGCCTCCCCGAACAGGCGCCGGAATGTGGCGACTAGGTGCTTTTCACAGTAACTTCATTGAAGCCTCCTTGTGACACTAAGCGATTTTCATTTCATTTCAATAGTTCTCTATTAAAACTATACCCCAGCACATTCCCCATACACTTTGACACATTTAGTGTTCAGAAATCTATTTCCTTCTTAAATATATTCAGTAATTTTGCCACCACAGCTCACTGACCGAAAAATGTTCATTTCTAGATTTTATAGATCGTGCCTCCATTTTCACTGCACTTGGTGCTATTGCTTCTGAGTCATGTCTCGATAATTACTTGCCCCAATGATATCGGAATTGATATTCCACCAGCCAGGTATCAATTGTTCCTTCACTAAAACTTTAAATTCATACTGAACCATTTTAAGGCACTTTCAGTATGTACGGTTTATTAGGACAAAGCATTTGCCTGCGATCGGCTCGACCTCATCCGCCCTCCCATGTTAGCGATGAGTTATTTCAAGTTCCTTCGTTGCAAATATCTTTCAATATTAGTGTATCAATGCAACACTAAACACCAGAACACTTACAAATACGCAAACCACGTATCCATCAACTAAAAGCACAATATGTCAGAGATTGAAAGAGGCAGATTTTTATCAGAGACCAAACTTCAGCTCAGAGTTAACAAGAGGAATTCTGATTGATGGAGATGCAGAGAACTATCTTGGGGCTAGGAGGGACCACAGAAGCTGCAGTCAGCAGTTTCATAGAATATACAGTGCAGAAGGAAGCCATTCCACCGATCGAGTCTGTACCGGCTCTTGGAAAGAGCACCCTACCCAAGGTCCACACCTCCACCCTATCCCCATAACCCAGTAACCCCACCCAACACTAAGGGCAATTTTGGACCCTAAGGGCAATTTATCATGGCCAATCCATCTAACCTGCTCGTCTTTGGACTGTGGGAGGAAACCGGAGCACCTGGAGGAAACCCACGCACACACAGAAAGGATGTGCAGACTCCACACAGACAGTGACCCAAGCCAGAATCGAACCTGGGACCCTGGAGCTGTGAAGCAATTGTGCTATCCACAATGCTACCGTGCTGCCACGTTGGCAATGAATTCACTCCCCTTCCTAAGGGAACAAATGAAAGGCATGGACTCGTTTCTTAATTTGTTTGTTCACCGATCTGTAACTAAAGTGCATGTTGGAAGTTAATTGCCCCTCTGGAGACTCTCATTGTTATAAGTGAGGGACCCTTTGCACGCCTTGCAGAGCGAGTATGTACACCTGGCATAATTCAATTGGTTCCTGAAAGACGATGCATGGACCAGCGAATGGACCATTTTATGTCATTTAATACCCAGCACTCGCTATTATTGGTGTCCCAGGTAAGAGAGGAATCTCAACTATAATATTTGTTTTTCTTCTGAATCTCCAGAAATCTTGTCTCTTCCTTTTAAGGATCGTGCTGGAAACGTTATTGCATTGTGGTATATTAGAGTGCATCAACTAATTTTTTATTACAGAGCAGGACAATAAATGGTCAATAAATTACCCGTCACACTTATAGAACAACTGTTTATTAGACTGCAGAAATATGAATTATAATGGTTAGCATTGCACGGACGTTATATTGTTAAGCATTGCAACCATTTGCTACAAATTGTTATTGGGCTGCAGGGTGGCACAGGAATGGGGAGGGACTAGTCTAATAGGGCAATGAGGCAATTGAAACAATCGGGAGAATGCTGAAATAGAGGCGTTATTAGGCAATCATAGAATCAGTGCAAATGGAGGCCATTCGAACTTGCACCAACCTCTGAAATGTGTACTGCGCCCAGGCTCCATCCCCTGCGCTTTCCCAATAACCCCTGAGCCTGACCTAACCTACACACCTGTTTTAGACACGAAGGGGCAATTTAGAATAGCCAATCCACCTAACCTGCATATCTTTGGGCTGTGGGAGGCACCCAGAGGAAACCACACAGACACAGGGAGAAAGTACAAACTCCACACAGACAGAGACCCAAGGCCAGAATTCGGCCCATCGAGTCCGCATCGGCATTTGAAAAAGCACCCCACCCAAGACCACACCTCCACCGTATCCCCGTAACCAAGTAGCCCCACCCAACCTTTCTGGAGACTAAAGGGCAATTTAACATGGCCAATCCACCTAACCTGCATATCTTTGGATTGTAGGAAGAAACCGGAGCACCCGGAGGAGACCCACGCAGACACGAGGAGACACACAAAAACTATTACAATGATCGGGAGTGTAGATATATGAAAGTGGTCAATAAGGGTTTGAGTAGCTCTTCAGCTAAGGCAGACTTTCAGACGGGCGATACAATGGGCTGTGGAGAAATGTAGAAGTTTGCAGTGTCCGGGCCTCTGGTCGGTTTGGGAATGTGGGCGTTTGGAAGTTCAGCCCACGGTCAAGCAGGAATTGAATATTGTAAATGGTCTGTAACTTCAGAAGAGGGCCAGCCACGGGAATAGACCCAGTGGAGAGCGGAGTTTGTTGCAGGGGCTGATTGCGATATTCTGTGAATTGACAAACGTTTAATCCAGCATTGGATTAGCATCAAGTAGTAATGCCTTTGGATTAATTGAAATCTGGAGGTGCGAAATGGGCAGGTCAGGAGGGATTCAGCAGCGGAATGGACCAGGGAGTAGCTGTTTTTTGGAATCTGCTCAGTGACGCTTGTCTTTTCTCTATTACAGCCAACTTGGTGGCGATCATCATCCTATCCCGAGGACGGTGCGGACTGTCTCGGTGTATCACCTACTACCTGGTAGCGATAGCAGTGACTAACCTCCTTGTCATGGTCACCTCTGTTATCTTGAGCCGGATTGGTGGCATTTACTTCAGATACAGTGTCCTATCGATCACCCCCGGATGCGCTGTCAGCACCGTGCTCCTGTATGCGACCCGCAATGGTTCAGTCTGGCTGACCATGGCCTTCACCTTCGACCGTTTTGTCTCCATCTGCTATCAGAAACTGAAGACCAGATACTGCACCGAGAAAACCGCACTGCTGGTCATCGGAATGGCCATTACCCTGAGCTACGTCAAGAACGTCCCCTTTTACTTCACCTACCAGCCCCTGTACATATTGGACGGGGTGCCCTGGTTCTGTGATATTAAATCCAGCTATTACACTATACCATCGTGGCAAGCCTATGACTGGCTCGACCACATATTAACCCCCTTTCTCCCGTTCTTCTTCATTCTGCTGCTCAACGCCCTGACTGTAAGACACATTGTAGAAGCCAGCAGAGCCCGCAGGAGGCTGAAGGGCTCCGCGAGTGACGGAGATCCAGCGATTGCCAATCGCAAGTAGTCGATTGTCCTGCTCTTCGCCATCTCGCTCAGCTTCCTCCTCCTCTGGGTCACATATGTTGGACATTTCCTATACGTTCGTGTTACAGCTGAGGCCTACTTCACCGGTCTGGATTTCAACGACCCACACTTCATCTTTCTAGAAACGACCAACATGCTTCAGTTACTCAGTTCCTGCAACAACACCTTCATCTATGCAGTAGCCCAGACCAAGTTCCGAAATGAGCTGAAGAAGTTGCTCACTTTTCCCTTCGCCATTATCACGAGTTGCTTTAGGTTGAACAGTGCTTCATGATCAAGTTAAGGACTATTAATATATCCAGAATTAGGCAGAATCTGCAATCATGCTTGTTTACAAAGATGTTACAGCCACAATAGTTCATGGTCCTGAACAAAATAAACCATTTACAAGACAAAGTGTATACTCCAGCATTCGGATGTAACATGAGGTACATACGAAATAGCAGGCAGAGTGGTCGAACAAACCACTTTTATTTACTGCACGCTCAATGGCAGATGTAACAATTTTTTAAAAATGTTTTTATTGCAGTTTTTTATTTCATACATTGTACAATAGACAAGGGTATGCGAAGCGATTACAATATTCAAGAACTTTACACCCACCCCACCCACTCATTGACCATCTCTGCCCCCCGTTTTTGTTGTTTAAAGATACTTTATTCGATCAGATATCATACAATAGGCGATTGTCATCTATTTACATATATGCAGCTCTTTCCCCTTCGCCTTCTCTTCTCCCACTTTGTAGATTGGCCGTGATCCCCTACAATCACCCCCCCCCCCCCCCGCCCCCTCCGCCCCCCACCCCTCGTCTCGTTTTCGGTGTTTCTTTAGGAGTTCTGGTCTTTGTGGCCTTGCTCTCGGCCCCCATTATCCGTTCTGGCGTTGCTCCAGCCTCCCCTCCTCTCTCCCGAGCCTCCCTCCAAATCTCATCCCCTCCCTATCTGTTCTCTGCTGTCTCGTTCGTTCCGTCCCGTCACCCCCCCCCCCCCCTCCACCCACCCTCACACACAGACCAATCCCAAAGCCTTTTATTCGTATATAAGGAGCAAGGGAGTAACTAGAGAAAGGATTGGTCCACTCAAAGACAAAAGGGGGAATTTATGCGTAGTCAGGAGAAATGGGTGAGAGTCTTAATGAGTACTTTGCATCGGTGTTCACCAAGGAGAGGGACATGACGGATGTTGAGGTTAGGGATGGATGTTAAAATGCTCTAGGTCAAGTCGGCATATGGAAGGGGGAAGTTTTGGGTATTCTAAAAGGCATTAAGGTGGTCAAGTCCCCCGTTCCGGATGGGATCTATCCCAGGTTACTGAGGGAAGCGAGGGACGAAATAACTGGGGCCTTAACAGTTATCTTTGCAGAATCCTTGAGCACGAGTGAGGTCCCGGAGGACTGGAGAATTGCTAATGTTGTCCCTTTGTTTAAGAAGGGTAGCAGGGATAATCCAGGGAATTATAGACCTGTGAGCTTGACGTCAGTGGTAGGCAAACTGTTGGAGAAGATACTGAGGGATAGGATCTATTCACATTTGGAAGAAAATAGACTTATCAGTGATAGGCAGCATGGTTTTGTGCAGGGAAGGCCATGTCTTACAAACTTAATAAAATTATTTGAGGAAGTGACCAAGTTAATTGATGAGGGAAGGGTTGTAGATGTCATATACATGGACTTCAGTAAGGCGTTTGATAAAGTTTCCCATGGCAGGTTAATGGAAAAAGCGAAGTCGAATGGGGTTCAGGGTGTACTAGCTAGATGGATAAAGAACTGGCTGGGCAACAGGAGACAGAGAGTAGTGGTGGAAGGGAGTGTCTCAAAATGGAGAAAGGTGACTAGTGGTGCTCCACAGGAATCCGTGCTCGGACCACTGTTGTTTGTGATATACATAAATGATCTGGACGAAGGTATAGGTGGTCTGATTAGCAAGTTTGCAGATGATACTAAGATTGGTGGAGTTGCAGATAGCGAGGGGGACTGTCAGAGAATACAGCAAAATATAGATCGATTGGAGAGTTGGGCAGAGAAATGGAAGATGGAGTTCAATCCAGACAAATGCGAAGTGATGCATTTTGGAAGATTCAATTCAAGACCGGTCAACGGAAGAGTCCTGGGGAAAATTGATCTTGGAGTTCAGGTCCATTGTACCCTGAAGGTGGCAACGCAGGTCGATAGAGTGGTCAAGGAGGCAGACAGCATGCTTGCCTTCATCGGACGGGGTATTGAGTACAAGAGTCGGCAGGTCATGTTACAGTTGTTTAGGACTTTGGTTAGACCACATTTGGAATACTGCGTGCAGTTCTGGTCGACACATTACCAGAAGGATGTAGATGCTTTAGAGAGGGTATAGAGGAGGTTCTCCAGGATGTTGCCTGGTATGGAGGGTGCTAGCTATGAAGAAACGTTGGGTAGATTAGGATTGTTTTCGTTGGAAAGACGGAGGTTGAGGGGGGACCTGATTGAGGTCTACATAATTATGAGGGGTATGGACAGGATGGATAGCAACAAGCTTTTTCCAAGAGTGGGGGTGTCAATTACAAGGGGTCACGATTTCTAGGTGAGAGGGGAAATGTTTAAGGGAGATGTGCCTGGAAAAGTTTTAATGCAGAGGGTGGTGGGTGCCTGGAGGTGGTAGATGCGGGCACGATAGCATCATTTACGATGCACCTGGACAGATATATGAATGGGCGGAGAACAGAGGGAAGTCGATCCTTGGAAAATAGGCGAAAGGTTTAGATAATGAATGAAATGAAAATCGCTTATTGTCATAAGACGGCATCAAATGAAGTTACTGTGAAAAGCCCCAAGTCGCCACATTCCGGCGCCTGTTCGGGGAGGCTGGTACGGGAATAGAACCATGCTGCTGGCTGTCTTGCGTCTGCTTTCAAAGCCAGTGGTTTAGCACTGTGCTAAACATACTGCAGAGTGAGAAGCCGAAGGGCCTGTTCCTGTGCTGTAATTTTCTGTGTTCTTTGTTCATACACAAACTTACCCTCCCCTCGCTCTTTTGGCTGTTGGCTTCGTAACGGTGTTGGAACGCGTGGTGAATTCTCTCCTCGCGTTTTGCAAGCCCTCCTCCGACCCTCAAATGGCAAATTTTATTTACTCCAGGTGGAGAAATTGCGACACGTCTGCCAGCCAGTCTGCTGTCGTGAGTCATGCTGCTGATCGTCAGCTGAACAGGATTCCTCGGTGGGCGATTAGGGAAGCAAAGGCAAGGGGGTCGACCCCTTTCCCCATGAATAGCTTTGGCTGGTTCGATACCCCGAATACTGCCATTCCGCGGGCACGGGTCCACCCTCACAACCTTGGACATTGCCTCAATGAAGGCTGCCCAAAATCCGTCAAGTATGGGGCATATCCAGAACATGCAGGTGTGGTTGGCTGCGCCTCCCTGACACCGTTACCATTTGTCCTCCACCTCCTTATTGTGCTTCTTGTCAGATGCACTCTGTGCAATACTGTCAGTTGCACTTGGCCTTCCGTACTCGAAGGTGGTTTTGGGCCTGTTGAGGGATTCGGTCCACACAACGACAAGCTTTTCGAAAATGTCCCGTTTTCTCGGGAACGTATTGATTCCCTGCAGCGTGAGCTCAGCTTCTCAAAGCAAACCCAATGTGAATGAATCCCGCCGTCTGCGCCGCAAACAAATGAAGAAAACATGTCGCTTGACCAACAAAAAACCTCACCAATGGGTTTGTCCGGAATTTGAACCCGGGACCTCTCGCAAGTTTTGACACCAAGACACCCAAAGCGGGAATCATGCTCCTAGACCAACTAAGCCCTCGCAAGCAACGGAATCAGACTGTCATTGCCATCGAAAGTCCATCTAACATCTGAGGAGAAAGCGGAAAATACTGGAACAACTCAGGGAGTCAGGCGGCATTTGTCGACAGGACAACAAAGCTCTTCTTTCACCATCAACTTTCATTAAAACCGGGACAGGTTAGAAATGTCGGACGTTGTAACCAAGTGAAATCCCGGAGGGAGCAAACAGAACAACAGGAAAGGGCTCTGACCGGGTGCAAGTCAGGAGAGATTAAATGAGAAAAGGCTTTGGGCCCGAGGCCACAGGCTGAGGTTAGCATCGAATCAGAGAATAATTACACCGCAGAATGAGGCCATTCGGGTTGCTGTGTCCGTGCCAGCTCTCTGTTAGCGCAATGGAACAAACAAAGAAACAAAAGATGTGTGTGCATCTTTTCGAGCATCAATTCTATCCAAACGCACTCCAGCTCAGACACTCTCTCCCTCGAGCATCATCTGTGGGGAGAGAAACGACATAAACATCCCGAGACCTGAGGAATCTTTTTCAGAGTGGGCCAATGCAAACCAACCCCGCCGTCAGCATCGCAAACAATTCATAATGTCAGACCTGGAGTAAAGGGCTTGTCCTAGATTTAAACCCACGACCGCTCGCATGGGCATTGATTGAAAATCCTAAACGAGAACCATACCTCGAGACCAAAGAGCACAAATTTAAAACCGAGCTTAAGCAAAATATAACTTATGTCAAGGTCGATATAATTTCTACATCTCATGGTTTTATATGTTGAAACATCTGTTTTTTAAAAAAAACAGCTGTCGTGTTGTAATAAGTGACCTGACCCCTCAGCCTCACCATGCGAATCTGCAGCAACACAGTGAGGTTGCACATTGTACACGTCAGTTGATCGCCAGCTGTTTCTGTAGTGTAGTGGTTATCACATTCGCCTAACACGCGAAAAGTCCCCGGTTCGAAACCAGGCAGAAACATCTCGTACTTCTAGTTTCGTCTGTTGCTGAATATTACCTCAATCTCGTAACTGGTCTTCATCAACGAGGAACAACCAAATGCATTTATCCGTACGAGCCAGTGGCACAATGGTTTACGCGTCTGACTACGTGTTAGCCGATTCCAGGTTCGACTCCTGGATGTCTCGGACTTCTGAATTTTGGTGTGCGCTGAAACTCAGTGTGTGGGACAGCTGATTCTTGATGCAGAGCAAAGTGAGCAGAACATCTTCAATTCTCGTATCGGTTGTGGTTATTTAGGAAAGCCCTGCCTTCTCAATTTAACTTCCACTTCAAGCAAAACATAACTTATCTTTAGGTCTGTAAAGTTTGATTCCTGATTGTTTTATAAGTTGAGACATCGGTTTTAAAGAAACGGCTGTCTTCATGTAATAAGTGACATGACCTCCCTGCCGAACCATGACAAGAGGCGGCAACACAGTGAGGTTGAACATTGCACAAGTCCATTGATTACTGCACCGCCAACGGTTTCTGTAATGTCGTGGTTAGCACATTCCCCTAACATGCGAAAGGTCCCGGGTCCATACCGGGTAGAAACATTAAGTGCTTCTCATGTTGTGGGAGGAATGTTTGCACAAAGTACTTTTGTTCCCCGTTCTCGTATGTTCGAGGATTATGAGATTTAGTCTGTCATGAGCCACTAAAATAAATTCCACATTAAGTCACAAGTACTGAATTTTCGACAGGCAATGAGAAGAAAAGGATCTTCCTATTTTGGATATTCGGAGCTAGTACACCCACAACAGAATTTCATGCATTTACAAATGCAGATGTACATACTTATTCACCATCTCAAACATGTCTAAATGAACGACAAATGCAACTTACTGCGGATGCTTCATTCTGAAACAAAAACAGAAAATACTGGACAATCTCAGCAGGTCTGACAGCCTCCGTGGAGCGAGGTGGCAGTTGTCGTTCCGGGTCTGGGTGACTCTTTGTCAAAGCTGGAGAACTGGAAATGGGGTCAGATTCAGACTATTGTGGATGGGCGGGGGTGGGGTCCCGTATTGGGCCTCGATAGAGTGGTCAGCAATAGGTGGAAAATGACGTCAATGTCTCGGACAGAATGAAAAATGGAATGTCAATGACGCTAATCAAGGCTAACAAAGGTGCTGACAGTGGCGCCTCAAGAGATCAGAATGTGTTAATAGCAGAACAAAGTAAGCAGTGTGTCAGAGATCAATTCGCGACAGGGATCAGATTGCTCATATAGGATGGTATGGGCTGGGGGAGGGGGGCAATGCTGAGGGTAAAACATATCAATGGAAGGAATGAAAATAAGTTGATGGAAACAGATGGTGGAGGGGGAAGAGAGATTACACAGTCTGATGTTGTTGAACTGAATAAAATGAAACAGACAGAGAGCTGCCTGAATCCACTGGAATTAGTCAATAGAGGTAAGTGAATGTCTAATCACAGACAAGCTTTTAGAAAATGTCTCGATTGTCTCGGGAACGTGTTGGTTCCCTGCTGTGTGAGCTGAGCTTCTCAAAGGGAACCCAATGTTAATGAATCCCGCCGAATGCGCCGCAAAGAAATGAAGAAAACATGTCGCTTGACCAACAGAAAACCTTATCAAAGGGCTCGTCCGGGATTTAAACCCGTGACCTCGCGCAACTTTCGAAACCGAGACACCCAAAGCGAGAATCATACCCCTAGATCAACGAGCCCTGGAAAAGTAACAGAAGCACGCTGTTATTGCCATCGAAAGTCGATCTAACATCTGCGGAAAATACTGGAACAACTCAGCGAGTCAGGCGGGATTTGTCGACAGGAGAACAAAGCTCGTCTTTCACCGTCACCTTTCATTAAAGCCGGGACCGGTTAGAAATGTCGGACGTTTTAACCAAGTGAATCCCGGAGGGAGCAAACAGAACAACAGGAAAGGGCTCTGATAGGGTGCAAGTCAGGAGAGATTAAATGAGAAAAGCCCGAGGGTTCCCTGGCCACAGAGTGAGGTTAGCATCGAATGAGAGAATAATTACACCACAGTATGAGGCCATTCCAGCCGCTGTGTCTGTGCCAGCTCTCAACAACTACCGCCCGGATACAAAGAACAAGTGGAAACAAGATTCAAACCCAAATCTGCGATGGAAGTACACACAGAATGGGGGCAGCATTTACAGTGTGAGACTGTTGCACACACTCTGAGTGTGAAAGCTGTATTGAGCCCAGTGGAAAGATGCGCAGCTGTTCCTCGAGTGTTTGTTGAGCTTCTTTGGAACATTTCAGGAGGCCGAGGTCCGGGAGGTCAGCGTTAAGATGCAGCTCTCCAGTCAGTTCAATTCTCCACTTTGGCTCTGTGGATTAGATGGGTCACGTCCTTGTGAAGTTAACGCAGATCTGGAGCATCAATTCTATCCAAACGCACTCCAGCTCAGACACTGTCTCCCTCGAGCATCATCTGTGGGGAGAGAAACGACGTAAACATCCCGAGTCCCGAGAAACCTTTTTCAGAGTGGGCCAATGCAAACCAACGCCGCCGTCAGCGTCGCAAACAATTCATAATGCCTGACCTGGAGTAAAGGGCTTGTCCTGGATTTAAACCCACGACCGCTCGCATTGATTAAAAATCCGTAAACGAGAACCATAGCTCGAGACCACAGGGCACAAATTTAAGACCGAGCTAAGCAAAATAGAACTTATGTTCAGTTCGATATAATTTCTACATCCAATGGTTTTATATGTTGAAACATCTGTTTTTTTTAATAAACAGCTGTCGTCTTGTAACAAGTGGCCTGGCCTGGACTCTCAGCCTCGCCATGCGAATCGGCAGCAACACAGTGAGGTTGAACATTGTACACGTCCGTTAATTGCCAGCTGTTTCTGTGGTGTAGCGGTTATCACATTCGCCTTACACGCGAAAAGTCCCCGGTTCGAAACCGGGCAGAAACATCTCATACTTCCGGTTTAGTCTGCAGACTATCTCGTAACTGGTCTTCGTCAACGAGGAACAGCCAAATGCATGCACTCGAATGGGCCAGTGGCGCAATGGATAACGCGCCTGACTACGAATCAGGAGATTCCTGGTTCGACTCCTGGCTGGCTCGGACTTCTGAATTTTGGCCTGCGCTTTAACTCAGTGGGTGGGACAGCTGATTCTTGATGCAGAGCAAAGTGAGCAGGACATCTTCCATTCTCGTATCGGTTGTGGTTATTTACGAAAGCCCTGCCTTCTCAATTTAACTTCCACTTCAAGCAAAACATAACTTATCTTCAGGTCTGTAAAGGTCCATTCCTGATTGTTTATAAGTTGAGACATCGGTTTTAGAGAAACGGCTGTCTTCTTGTAATAAGTGACATGGCATCTCAGCCGAACCATGAGAAGAGGCGGCAACACAGTGAGGTTGAACATTGCACAAGTCCATTGATTACTGCACCGCCAGCGGTTTCGGTAGTGCAGTGGTTAGCACATTCCCCTAACATGCGAAAGGTCCCCGGGTCCATACCGGGTAGAAACATCAAGTGCTTCTCATGTTGTGTGAGGAATGTTTGCACAAAGTACTTTTGTTCCCCGATCTCGTATGTTCGAGGATTATGAGGTTTAGTCTCTCATGAGCCACTCAAATAAATTCCACATTAAGTCACAAGTACTGAATTTTCGACAGGCAATGAGAAGAAAAGGATCTTCCTATTTTGGATATTCGGAGCTAGTACACCCACAACATAATTTCATGCATTTACAAATGCAGATGAACATACTTATTCACCATCTCAAACATGTCTAAATGAACGACAAATGCAACTTACTGCGGATGCTTCATTCTGAAACAAAAACAGAAAATACTGGACAATCTCAGCAAGTCTGACAGCCTCTGTGGAGCGAGATGGCAGCTGTCGTTCCGCGTCTGGGTGACTCTTTGTCAAAGCTGGAGAACTGGAAATGGGGTCAGATTCAGCCTATTGTGGATGGGCGGGGGGGGGGGGGGGGGGGTGCCCTATTGGGACTCAATAGAGTGGTCAGCAATCGGTGGAAAATGACGAAAATGTCTCGGACAGAAAGAAAAAGGCAATGTAAATGAGGCTAATCAAGGCTAAGAAAGGTGCTGATGGCGCATTAAGAAGTCACAATGTGTTAATGGGAGAACAAAGTAAGCACTGTGTCAGAGAACAATTGGCAACAGGGATCAGATTGCTCAAGCAGGATTTTATGGGCGGGGGGAGGGGAGCAATGGAAGGAATGAAAATATGTTGATGGAAACAGATGGTGGAGGGGGAAGAGAGATTACACAGTCTGATGTTGTTGAACTGAATAAAATGAAACTGACAGAGAGCTGCCTGAATCCACTGGAATTAGTCAATAGAGATAAGTGAATGTCCACACATAGACAAGCTTTTCGAAAATGTCTCGATTTCCTCGGGAACGTACTGGCTCCCTGCAGTGTGAGCTCAGCTTCTCAATGCGAACCCCATGTGAATGAATCCCGCCGTCTGCGCCGCAAAGAAATGAAGAAAACATGTCGCGTGACCAACAGAAAACAGCATCAAAGGGCTCATCCGAGATTTGAAGGCGGGATTTCTCGCAAATTTCGACACCGAGACACCCGAAGCGAGAATCACACTCCTAGACCAACGAGACCCTCAAAAATAACCTAAGCAGACTGTCATTGGCATCGAAATTCGATCTAACATCTGCGGAGAAAGCGGAAAATACTTGAACAACTCAGGGAGCCAGGCGGCATTTGTCGACAGGACAACAAAGCTCGTCTTTCACCATCACCTTTCATTTAAACTGGGACAGGTTAGAAATGTAGGATGTATTAACCAAGTGAAATCCCGGAGGGAGGAAACAGAACAACAGGAAAGGGCTCTGATAATGCGCAAGTCAGGAGAGATTAAATGAGAAAAGGCCTTGTGTTCCTGGCCACAGGGTGAGGTTAGAATCGAATCAGAGAATGATTACACCACAGAATGAGGCCATTCCGGCTGCCGTGTCTGTGCCAGCTCTCTGTTGGAGCAATGGAAGAAACAAAGAATGAAAAGATGTGTTTGGAGGAGCTATCGGGGCAGATTGATCAACAGCTGCGTGAATGCAGCAAGTGTGAGGATCTGTAGGGACAGCACAAATTCACATCAGCGGCGCTTCAGGGTTTTTTTAACTGGTGGAGTCGACATAGCCCCTGGGATGTTGTTGCACTCACCTTGGGACCTGCCCCTCCGTCTCTCAGCAGGTGAAGTCTGCCCCTAACCTGGATGGCGCCTTATCATTGGGCAGAAATGGTCAACATCGATCAACATCGACCAAAAAATTTATATTTTTGTTGAAGGCTAAACTATACACCAAAACGTCACATGGTCCTGCACGATAATAATAATCGTGTTGCTTTGTGATGCTCTATTGAAATGGTTATTGCGCATTTCAGACTTTCTCACATTTTTAGATTCATTACAGGATGGGATGGCCGAGACTCAGTGGCGTTTGTGGCGTTTGGTCCACCTGAGTTAATTTCATAGAATTTCATAGAATTTACAGTGCAGAAGGAGGCCATTCGGCCCATCGAGTCTGCACCGGCTCTTGGAAAGAGCACCCTACCCAAGGTCAACACCGCCACCCTATCCCCATAACCCAGTAATCCCACCCAACACTAAGGGCAATTTTGGACACTAAGGGCAATTTATCATGGCCAATCCACCTAACCCGCACATCTTTGGACTGTGGGAGGAAACCGGAGCACCCGGAGGAAACCCACGCACACACGGGGAGGATGTGCAGACTCCGCACAGACAGTGACCCAAGCTGGAATCGAACCTGGGACCCTGGAGCTGTGAAGCAATTGTGCTATCCACAAGGCTACCGTGCTGCCTTAAGTTTTGGAAATATTATCCATAATTGTCGGTATTATTAGCTCCACATCAGATAGTTTTCACTACCTCTGCTAGTACGTGGGTCTTCCATGTTTAAATTTACTGTAGAAATCGCCGCATGGAGATGAGCCTTATGATTTACCAAACTGTCTCTGTGTTGACTTGTACAAGAACAGAGACAGCAATATAACTGCAATAGATAGACCTGACTGCTTTCGTGAAATTATTCCCGCAAGCAATGACACTAAATAAAGCTTGGCTGTCCAGTAAATACTCGCTAATGTTTTTCTACGGCGTGTTATGTTATATACAACGCTGTGCCTCATTGCACAGTAATAGACCGCCCCGTCCTCCATACTGAGGGCGCTTATATTGAGGTAACCGTTCTGTTCAGACTTGTCAGCAGTGCCAGATATCGTCTGAAACTGCATCTTTCTTCAGAGTTATTACATTGCGAATAATCCAGATTGATGGCTGTGCCGTTTGCTGCTGATACCATTGGGCGTAGCGAGTGTCCGGCTCTGAATATTGACAATGCAACTGCACCGAATCCCCTTCTGCCCCGGGTTTTGTCATCGGTGACTGAGTTACTGGATCTGCGTATTGTTAGCCTGCGATAGTGGCGGAATTAAATATCAAGAGTTTAAACATAAGATACCTAAATTTGTTTGCAAATGTGTGAGTTTGTGGAAGCTCTACTCTACCCATCAGATAGACATTTCTGATCATTAATTATTACAATCTATTATCGGCTAATCAGGCATGGTGAACATTATCCAGTACTTACCGCCCAACAGCGCCGCCAGTATTAGCCGAAACATGTCTGGCTGAATCTCTGTGAGTGAATGGGAATGGGATGAGGCAGAGATTGAGAGGAGAGAGGGAACCCGGGCTCTGTTCAGCTCATTGTTCCACCCACACACTGCAGGGGACCAGGCCCATTGCGACATCACCCAGGCTACCAAACCCATTATGACATCGCCTCGTCTCCCAAACCTATCGGCTTTGACAGTTCCGTCGCATGACGTCATCACGCCCCTGCTTGAACATGGCGCCCTCTGCTGCCGGATTTATCTCATTGCTGTTAGAATGCGGCCATTGAATGAATTCCGCGTGCACGGAAACACACAAGATACGAATGTTTCCCAGAAACGCAAATTGGAGCTTCTTACACTCAGCTTATAGTGCTGTTGATGTTTATGTCAGATGATTCTAAATGTGACGCGAAACCTGTTGAATTATTTGCTGACCGGCTCTGTCCAAAACCTGTGCAGGACAAAGTAGGAACAAAGGTTGGTATCATGACCGGCACAGGCTTGGAGGGCCGAAGGGCCCGTTTTTGTGCTGTATTGTTCTTTGTTCTTTATTGTTAAGGCGTCGGAGAAAGTGCGGGTTGTATATCAGAATAGGAGGCATGAGGCACATCTTTGCACAAGGCTAGAGATGCTTGCCTTCATTGTTTTTAACAAAGAAAGTAGAAGCGACACTCAAACGATGTTCTAAAATTATGTATTTTGGGTAGTATAGAACACAACTAATTGTTTCCAAAAGCAGCAGATATTTTATTTATTACGTTACGATATGGTACCGTCCGTAATTCCACGCATGAAATGGCGAAGGAAGAAGATTCAACGGCAACTTTCAAAAGAGAATTGTGAAGGGAAAGCAGCATGGGTAATGTGGGGTGTGAAAGTCGATTGGGACAGCGTTTTCAAATAGACACAGGAAAACTGAACCCTCATTCCGTTCCCTAAATCTCTATGGTTCAGGGCCGTTCATATCACTCCCACACTTTGTTCTCAGTCACTTGAGCAGCGAGCAGGTGCAGGGTGGTCACAGACTTCCGGGGTGGTCGCTATTTCCGCTCCAGCACTTGTGACGGCAGCTGGTAACCGCCGCACAGTTTGCTCAGTTTAGAGACTGCGGTGTCCACCGCACAACTTCCGTTTGCTGCTCTCGATCTGAACCGATTGTGCTGGTGGAGACATCACTGCGTCTGGCCTCTTCCTATCATTGGTTCTGTAAACAATGCAATGGTGCAGGAATCTGTATGTCTGCTCCAGCATATCTTTTCCTGCATTAAATAACCACCAAACAACAGAGCTGATGATCTAAAGTACAACCATAAATGTTGTGTCTGTTTATATCATATACACACATAAAGTAGATAGAACGAGGAAGGAACTAAGAAGTAAATATAATTTGAATGAGTCAAAGAGGAGAAAGCATTCAGGGTTCGATGCAGAAATTTGACACGTTGCTGATGACGTTAAAGAGGTAAAGGATCCCGGTTTTATCAACAGCGTTGCAGATATTCGAACAGATACAGACACACATAAATATGTACAGATCACTGATGGAAATGCTGTTCAAACACGTGGATCGGTTCTGTGACTCTTCTTTCGTTTGGTATTAACTTCACAGACAGTGTGGGAGGGATTGGGAAAGGTGAAGAGACAATAATCCTGAGCAGAGACTTCAGCAACTGGAGCAAGTGCACGAGAAACAGGGCCGGGAACAGAATCTATCAATCAGCTTAAGGAAGAAATATCTGACCAGTAAATAGAAATTTTAAAATGATGAAATGTATGGAAACAATCATGATTAATCAGTGGATAACTCTTTATGCGAGACAGTACATATGTACTGAGCGAATGTCCTCTTTTTGGACTGTCAAACTCTATGATTCGAAGATAACGAACGGTTCTGTTCTGTTATAAAGACAACAGAGCACTGACTATATGAATCATGTTAACCTGCTCTTACACACAGGAAGCAGAGAGGGTTGGAATCAGTGACGATTCGCGTGGTCCATGAATTGAGAAACAACAAATCGCACAGTGGCACCGTGAGTAACGGCAGATAACGACATCCCATAATAGTCCAATCGGTGACAATATGGCCCATCAGTCTCACATTCAGGGGGAGAATGTAAAGCTCTCCCTCTCCTCACCCGCACAGCATTCAGTCCCGGACTCGGCAGCAAGTCCCAGTCTGGAAATCAGACCCGGATTCATCCGCCTTTTGTCCACCATCATCATCGTGACCAGAAACCCCAGGAAAGAGCTGTTTCCAGCTGGAGCTCTGATGCTACTGATGTTGGGTGAGTTCATTTTCTTATCTGATGCATTGTTTTAACAATCTCTTCATGCCGTGTGGTTTATGCGTGATTCTTTTTTATCGTAGCCGTTCAGTGTGAGGATCAGAGCTCCCACCCTGAGTAGGAGTTGTCTCGGGCAGGGGATCGGGCTGAAATGAACTGTCGGCTCTCCATTGGTTATGGCTATTCCATAGTCTGGTACAGACAGACACTGACAGGGAGCTCCCACATTTATCGCCTCCATTTACCAGGGGAATCAGACCAAAGGACGCTACACCCTGTCCTTTAACAGAACAAAGAAGTCCAATACCATATCTATGGATGGCAGCGCGATCCAGGACTCCGGAATGTATCTCTGTGTGAAGCAGACACAGTGAGACACAGAGCGGATCCGGTAATGCAATGAAAAATCTATCAGATGCGGTGATAAAATAATCAAAGTAATAAAACCCGTAATAAGATGTCACAATAAAAATCCCGCCATATTCGAGGATAAATTTAGAATCGATGTTTCACAGACAACACTCCACTGGATGGCGCGCTAGTACTTTATCTGTGTTCAAAACTTACAGAGGCGTCAGTTCACCGCCGTTACAACTGACAGCTGAGGAGCACAGGAAATATCTGTGCTTCGTGCCATTTCATGTATTTAGGGCAAAAACCTATGTATGACTTACAGAAGCTCTCGCACAGAGCACGTTTCTGGTCCTGAGGCTCTGAAATCCAGTCCCACTTCAGGACTTTCTGGTTCGTAGCCTGGTTAAACCGACTGATGATCAGCTTGTAAACTCTTCCATTATGCCCAATGACAGGTCGTAAGAGCTGGAGAGTTTTCTCGTCAACCAAACTGCAGGAGGCAATTGAAACCACTGCACTCAAACATAATCATAGGTCAATCTAATGGAAGCCCGTGGTCAACCAGCGATGGTGGTACCTGGAGGGTGTGAAGGGTGGCAGTGGAGACTGAGACAGTGAACATAATAAATAGTTGTATTCCAATATCACTGGGTGGTCTGACTAAGATTTAGCAGGTTTCTAATCAATGTGATTCCGCAATATATCAGAGAGAAAGAGAAAGGGATGTCCACCAAGTCGTTACAGAATGTTCTGGTTACTATTTGCGACAAGGTAACCAGGGAAATGCCTAGACTCTCAAATCCCTTTGCTCAAGCATTAGGATAACAACACTTTCTGTCGGAGAATTAAACATTCCCAAAGCCCTCTGTGTTAATAATATCTCCAACATCACGACACCGACTGCAGTGGAAATGAACTTCCTGAGGTTTGAAAATGTTTTCGGCCATCCGGAGTGGGTAACAGGGGCGACATCAGTAAAAGTCTTACTTTCGCTTGCCAAGTCATATTTTACTCCAGGGGTTAAATTAATTCTCCTCCTTTTCCCATGGGGATCATTAATTTGTTATTAATTTCCTATTCTTTATTCCAGTCTCCTTTTCCCGGATTGGATAAATAAGTGGTCACCATCTCCTGGGATTTTCCAGGATTCTGTCTCCAGCCTGTTCAGAGTTTTTTTCCCCCTCAACAGGACACGGGCAGTCCGTCAGGAACAACAATCCTGGAATTTATCGAGGAGACGGTGCATTCCTCAGGGAATGCTGCACTCTCAGAGTTCCTGGCCTCTGGATGATATGTTAAATTGAGGACACTGCCTTCCTCCAGAATGTATCTCTGTGCGAAGCAGACACAGTGGAACACATACCAATGGAGGTATTTACATCGCATGGCCACCATTTCCAAAAAAAGAGCAGGAGAGACGCCCTGTCCAATATCCATCCACCAATCACAATTCCTGTAACAGCGAGACGGTTAAACATTACTGTATGGGATGATATGCTGAGTTCAATTATCTGCTGGGTTTTCTACATTTTGTTGTAACAGGGATGGTGAAACAATTTGGAACCTGAAGCTCTATAAATATTCTAATTTTCATTCTCGAAACTGCCCCATTCCATTGCTTTATTTTGGCAATAAATTTATTAGTGCTAAAAGTATATGTTAGAATTGAAAAGTTGAGATCTCACCTCGATTTCAGGCTCCATTTCAGACACGCCGCTCATCACAGTGTGTGCCTAACGCTCTGTTATGCTGAGTGCTGACAGTTTTTGTACACGTTCAGCCCAGTTCTGTGTCTCTGTGCGTCTCCGCGCGCAGTAATACACCGCGGAGTCTGTCAGCTCCGTATTAGTCACGCTCAGCCGGACGGTGCGGATTGTATCATTGAGCTCCGCTGAAAAACGGTCCCCTGGGGATCTCTCTGTGTTCCCGGTGTATTTACTAATCTGCAGCAGGTACTCCATGGATCCGCTGGGATACTTACGGTACCAAAATAGGTAATAAGTGTTCGTGCTTGTAGCTGTATAATGACAGAACAACTGAACATCATCTCCTTCACTCACTGTGACTGCAGCCGGTGTCTGTGAAACGGAATCTCCTCGACAATGTCCTGTAAGAACCCAGAATGATTATAAATTAAACAATGCGAATTCACTAAGTCTATACCGCAGATTCGTCCCGTCATCCTGACTAATAACCTCAGAGAGTGATCAGACAAGACAATAGAAATATATTTTCCACAGCTCAGTGGTTGCAACGGGAAAATGTTTGGACGGATTAAATAAATCTTCTAACACAAAGATTCCGTTCTTTCTAACGAGATCCGGTCCTCACCTTCAGTCACTGTAACTGGAAGCGCAAAGTCCTAACGGTCTGTGTGTTTGACAGTCTGCTGTTTGTCAAGGTCATTCACTGGCACCAGAGGAGCTTCAATCTCAGCCCAACTCTTCCGCTCTCATCCCCTCGGGAAATGTGCCGACTTCCAGCAGTGTTCCGTGCTGGGACCAGCGAAATTCGGATGACCTTTCGAAGTTGGGGTCAATCTATTTGTCCGACCACCCACACCACCCCCTTGTATTGAGCGAACTGCCTGACGGAATGTCATGTGTAGAAAAGTTGTGACAAAGAGTTGAGTAAACGGTGAACTTACCGGTTAAAAGCGAGACCGCTGTGAGGAATAAATACAAAGTAACAGGTGACATGTTTGCAGAGAGATCGTGGCAGCTTTCAGCAGAACTGGTTGAGGCTGAAATTGTTTTCGCCAAGAGTTGAGAAGAGGTTGAGTCACATCCGAGTGCCTGCTGATTGGTACATTGCTCACAACGTCATCGAGTCACATCCAATTGCCTGTAAGCTCCTTTTCTCTTCAATTGAATCAATGTTCTCACAGGGCATTGGATCTCCAGTTCATCCTGTTGGCGCAGATCGAAAGCGACAACGTGAATTTGTTCATCCCCATGCTAATCTTTAAATAGTAAGAAGTCTTACAACCCCAGGTTAAAGTCCAACAGGTTTGTTTCGATATCACTAGCTTTCGGAGCACTGCTCCTTCCTCAGGAGCAATCTTTAAATTGGTTGACAGGAACAGGTTATTTATAATGTGAGGTGGGCAGTTCTTTCGCCCAGAGCTGGAACAAATGAAATGCTAATGAATTTGGTGGGCATTGTTGTAAACAATGGGTGTTTGGATGAGAACTCTGTATTTTGCATGAACATTAGGCCTTGCGAATATGATGATATACTGAGCCATTGTTGCTCTCTTTGTTTGGCTCTTAATTTGGCTTTGTTTAATTATGTTTACTCAAGAGTCGCCAGGTATCTTTTGACACCGCCACAAGGTTCAGAACCGAATACTGATCAATGACTCGATACACCAGTTAGCATGTTCAAAAGCAATGCTCATTTATTTACACACAGTCAAATCTACTCATGCATAAACTCTACAAACTAGACTACCACTATTACTAAAGCCTATACTTACTTTCGGGTGCCCACTCAGTCAGAGGAACAATGGCCGTTGCTCGGTTCTGAGGCTGATAGGTTGAGCTGTTTACAGTGTAGCCACTAGGAGCGTCTATCTCGTAGCGTGCGTTAACTTGGAACTTAGTTGGTCTGGTGCAGCTGCTAGGCTCGTCTCTCTCTCGGTGAGAGCCAAAGCCAAAGGAGGAAGATTCTCCCTTGGGGAATATCTTTTATACTGAAAAGGGCTCCGCGCGCTTTTGGGCGGACCTTGAACTTGACCTCAACTAATTGGGTCTTTCTCAATCAGTTGCATCGATTTTCCTCCAATAGAGGGGTGGTTCCCTGATCGCTGGGCGTGTCCTGGTGACTGTCAGTCTGCTTTGTCTTAGCCTCTTCTGGCGCCGGGGAGCCTGCCTTAACATTGTGTATCTAAATGTTTCCCTTTTGTCCCCGGAGATGGCTCATTAGTATGTAGATTCATTGGTTGTTTCTGTCCTGTCTGAGAGTTTAAGTTTCTAATCAACAGACAGAGCTTGCACCTGCTTGTTTCTTAGCATTGACCAATTTTTCCTGCATTCTTTGCAAGTGTCCATTTTGTAATCGGGACGTGGCCATCCCAGTGGCTACACCATCAGCAACATAGATGTGCAGGATAAGTGGATTAGCCATGCGAAAATTGTCCCTTAATGTCCAAGGATGTGCAGGTTAAGTGGGGTTGCAGGGTTTAGGGCTGGGGAGTGGGCCAAGTAGGATGCTCTTTCAGAGGGACGGTGGATCTGACCCCCACAATCCAAACATGTGCAGGAAAGGTGAATTGGCCATGCTAAATTACCACTTAATTGGAAAAATTAAAAATAAAGTCCACGAGACCATATGTACATTTATATTGCATTAGATCTTGTCACCAACATGCCTCCGACGTGGAGTATTAATAACAACATAACACAGTGTAGTATAAACAGTGGCCAAATCAAGTGCGATATGAGCAATGGCATGGTGTGTGCAGCAGTAACTGATACTGCACCTACTATAATGAAATAAAAGAGTAAATGCTGGAAAATCTCAGCAGGTCTGACAGCATCAGAATGGAGAGAAAAGAGCTAACGTTTCGAGTCCAATGACTGTCAAAGCTTTGACAAAGAGTCATCGGACTCGAAACGTTAGCTCTTTTCTCTCCCTACAGGTGCTGCCAAACCTGGTGAGATTTTCCAGTATTTTCTCTTTTGTTTCAGATTCCAGCATCCGCAGTAATTTGCTTTTATACTATAATGAAATGATGCACTAAGCTAGACAATGCCTCTGTAGTTTACGAGGTACAATCTCAGGTAATACCACACAGAACCGTGCATCATCGAAATATCAAAACATTTTAGATAGTAGTAGGAGTAGGCCATTTGGCGCTTGGAGCCTGTTCCTCCATCCAACATGATCACAATGTGGCTGTTTAGCACAGGACTAAATCGCTGGCTTTGAAAGCAGACAAAGCAGGCCAGCAGCACGGTTCAATTCCTGTAATAGCCTCCCCGAACAGGCGCCGGAATGTGGCGACTAGGTGCTTTTCACAGTAACTTCATTGAAGCCTCCTTGTGACACTGAGCGATTTTCATTTCATTTCAATAGTTCTCTATTAAAACTATACCCCAGCACATTCCCCATACACTTTGACACATTTAGTGTTCAGAAATCTATTTCCTTCTTAAATATATTCAGTAATTTTGCCACCACAGCTCACTGACCGAAAAATGTTCATTTCTAGATTTTATAGATCGTGCCTCCATTTTCACTGCACTTGGTGCTATTGCTTCTGAGTCATGTCTCGATAATTACTTGCCCCAATGATATCGGAATTGATATTCCACCAGCCAGGTATCAATTGTTCCTTCACTAAAACTTTAAATTCATACTGAACCATTTTAAGGCACTTTCAGTATGTACGGTTTATTAGGACAAAGCATTTGCCTGCGATCGGCTCGACCTCATCCGCCCTCCCATGTTAGCGATGAGTTATTTCAAGTTCCTTCATTGCAAATATCTTTCAATATTAGTGTATCAATGCAACACTAAACACCAGAACACTTACAAATACGCAAACCACGTATCCATCAACTAAAAGCACAATATGTCAGAGATTGAAAGAGGCAGATTTTTATCAGAGACCAAACTTCAGCTCAGAGTTAACAAGAGGAATTCTGATTGATGGAGATGCAGAGAACTATCTTGGGGCTAGGAGGGACCACAGAAGCTGCAGTCAGCAGTTTCATAGAATATACAGTGCAGAAGGAAGCCATTCCACCGATCGAGTCTGTACCGGCTCTTGGAAAGAGCACCCTACCCAAGGTCCACACCTCCACCCTATCCCCATAACCCAGTAACCCCACCCAACACTAAGGGCAATTTTGGACCCTAAGGGCAATTTATCATGGCCAATCCATCTAACCTGTTCGTCTTTGGACTGTGGGAGGAAACCGGAGCACCTGGAGGAAACCCACGCACACACAGAAAGGATGTGCAGACTCCACACAGACAGTGACCCAAGCCAGAATCGAACCTGGGACCCTGGAGCTGTGAAGCAATTGTGCTATCCACAATGCTACCGTGCTGCCACGTTGGCAATGAATTCACTCCCCTTCCTAAGGGAACAAATGAAAGGCATGGACTCGTTTCTTAATTTGTTTGTTCACCGATCTGTAACTAAAGTGCATGTTGGAAGTTAATTGCCCCTCTGGAGACTCTCATTGTTATAAGTGAGGGACCCTTTGCACGTCTTGCAGAGCGAGTATGTACACCTGGCATAATTCAATTGGTTCCTGAAAGACGATGCATGGACCAGCGAATGGACCATTTTATGTCATTTAATACCCAGCACTCGCTATTATTGGTGTCCCAGGTAAGAGAGGAATCTCAACTATAATATTTGTTTTTCTTCTGAATCTCCAGAAATCTTGTCTCTTCCTTTTAAGGATCGTGCTGGAAACGTTATTGCATTGTGGTATATTAGAGTGCATCAACTAATTTTTTATTACAGAGCAGGACAATAAATGGTCAATAAATTACCCGTCACACTTATAGAACAACTGTTTATTAGACTGCAGAAATATGAATTATAATGGTTAGCATTGCACGGACGTTATATTGTTAAGCATTGCAACCATTTGCTACAAATTGTTATTGGGCTGCAGGGTGGCACAGGAATGGGGAGGGACTAGTCTAATAGGGCAATGAGGCAATTGAAACAATCGGGAGAATGCTGAAATAGAGGCGTTATTAGGCAATCATAGAATCAGTGCAAATGGAGGCCATTCGAACTTGCACCAACCTCTGAAATGTGTACTGCGCCCAGGCTCCATCCCCTGCGCTTTCCCAATAACCCCTGAGCCTGACCTAACCTACACACCTGTTTTAGACACGAAGGGGCAATTTAGAATAGCCAATCCACCTAACCTGCATATCTTTGGGCTGTGGGAGGCACCCAGAGGAAACCACACAGACACAGGGAGAAAGTACAAACTCCACACAGACAGAGACCCAAGGCCAGAATTCGGCCCATCGAGTCCGCATCGGCATTTGAAAAAGCACCCCACCCAAGACCACACCTCCACCGTATCCCCGTAACCAAGTAGCCCCACCCAACCTTTCTGGAGACTAAAGGGCAATTTAACATGGCCAATCCACCTAACCTGCATATCTTTGGATTGTAGGAAGAAACCGGAGCACCCGGAGGAGACCCACGCAGACACGAGGAGACACACAAAAACTATTACAATGATCGGGAGTGTAGATATATGAAAGTGGTCAATAAGGGTTTGAGTAGCTCTTCAGCTAAGGCAGACTTTCAGACGGGCGATACAATGGGCTGTGGAGAAATGTAGAAGTTTGCAGTGTCCGGGCCTCTGGTCGGTTTGGGAATGTGGGCGTTTGGAAGTTCAGCCCACGGTCAAGCAGGAATTGAATATTGTAAATGGTCTGTAACTTCAGAAGAGGGCCAGCCACGGGAATAGACCCAGTGGAGAGCGGAGTTTGTTGCAGGGGCTGATTGCGATATTCTGTGAATTGACAAACGTTTAATCCAGCATTGGATTAGCATCAAGTAGTAATGCCTTTGGATTAATTGAAATCTGGAGGTGCGAAATGGGCAGGTCAGGAGGGATTCAGCAGCGGAATGGACCAGGGAGTAGCTGTTTTTTGGAATCTGCTCAGTGACGCTTGTCTTTTCTCTATTACAGCCAACTTGGTGGCGATCATCATCCTATCCCGAGGACGGTGCGGACTGTCTCGGTGTATCACCTACTACCTGGTAGCGATAGCAGTGACTAACCTCCTTGTCATGGTCACCTCTGTTATCTTGAGCCGGATTGGTGGCATTTACTTCAGATACAGTGTCCTATCGATCACCCCCGGATGCGCTGTCAGCACCGTGCTCCTGTATGCGACCCGCAATGGTTCAGTCTGGCTGACCATGGCCTTCACCTTCGACCGTTTTGTCTCCATCTGCTATCAGAAACTGAAGACCAGATACTGCACCGAGAAAACCGCACTGCTGGTCATCGGAATGGCCATTACCCTGAGCTACGTCAAGAACGTCCCCTTTTACTTCACCTACCAGCCCCTGTACATATTGGACGGGGTGCCCTGGTTCTGTGATATTAAATCCAGCTATTACACTATACCATCGTGGCAAGCCTATGACTGGCTCGACCACATATTAACCCCCTTTCTCCCGTTCTTCTTCATTCTGCTGCTCAACGCCCTGACTGTAAGACACATTGTAGAAGCCAGCAGAGCCCGCAGGAGGCTGAAGGGCTCCGCGAGTGACGGAGATCCAGCGATTGCCAATCGCAAGTAGTCGATTGTCCTGCTCTTCGCCATCTCGCTCAGCTTCCTCCTCCTCTGGGTCACATATGTTGGACATTTCCTATACGTTCGTGTTACAGCTGAGGCCTACTTCACCGGTCTGGATTTCAACGACCCACACTTCATCTTTCTAGAAACGACCAACATGCTTCAGTTACTCAGTTCCTGCAACAACACCTTCATCTATGCAGTAGCCCAGACCAAGTTCCGAAATGAGCTGAAGAAGTTGCTCACTTTTCCCTTCGCCATTATCACGAGTTGCTTTAGGTTGAACAGTGCTTCATGATCAAGTTAAGGACTATTAATATATCCAGAATTAGGCAGAATCTGCAATCATGCTTGTTTACAAAGATGTTACAGCCACAATAGTTCATGGTCCTGAACAAAATAAACCATTTACAAGACAAAGTGTATACTCCAGCATTCGGAAGTAACATGAGGTACATACGAAATAGCAGGCAGAGTGGTCGAACAAACCACTTTTATTTACTGCACGCTCAATGGCAGATGTAACAATTTTTAAAAAATGTTTTTATTGCAGTTTTTTATTTCATACATTGTACAATAGACAAGGGTATGCGAAGCGATTACAATATTCAAGAACTTTACACCCACCCCCGCCCCCCCACTCATTGACCATCTCTGCCCCCCGTTTTTGTTGTTTAAAGATACTTTATTCGATCAGATATCATACAATAGGCGATTGTCATCTATTTACATATATGCAGCTCTTTCCCCTTCGCCTTCTCTTCTCCCACTTTGTAGATTGGCCGTGATCCCCTACAATCACCCCCCCCCCCCCGCCCCCTCCGCCCCCCACCCCTCGTCTCGTTTTCGGTGTTTCTTTAGGAGTTCTGGTCTTTGTGGCCTTGCTCTCGGCCCCCATTATCCGTTCTGGCGTTGCTCCAGCCTCCCCTCCTCTCTCCCGAGCCTCCCTCCAAATCTCATCCCCTCCCTATCTGTTCTCTGCTGTCTCGTTCGTTCCGTCCCGTCACCCCCCCCCCCCCTCCACCCACCCTCACACACAGACCAATCCCAAAGCCTTTTATTCGTATATAAGGAACAAGCGGGTAACTAGAGAAAGGATTGGTCCACTCAAAGACAAAAGGGGGAATTTATGCGTAGTCTGAGGAAATGGGTGAGAGTCTTAATGAGTACTTTGCATCGGTGTTCACCAAGGAGAGGGACATGACGGATGTTGAGGTTAGGGATGGATGTTAAAATGCTCTAGGTCAAGTCGGCATATGGAAGGGGGAAGTTTTGGGTATTCTAAAAGGCATTAAGGTGGTCAAGTCCCCAGGTCTGGATGGGATCTATCCCAGGTTACTGAGGGAAGCGAGGGACGAAATAGCTGGGGCCTTAACAGTTATCTTTGCAGAATCCTTGAGCACGAGTGAGGCCCCGGAGGACTGGAGAATTGCTAATGTTGTCCCTTTGTTTAAGAAGGGTAGCAGGGATAATCCAGAGAATTATAGACCTGTGAGCTTGACGTCAGTGGTAGGCAAACTGTTGGAGAAGATACTGAGGGATAGGATCTATTCACATTTGGAAGAAAATAGACTTATCAGTGATCGGCAGCATGGTTTTGTGCAGGGAAGGCCATGTCTTACAAACTTAATAAAATTATTTGAGGAAGTGACCAAGTTAATTGATGAGGGAAGGGTTGTAGATGTCATATACATGGACTTCAGTAAGGCGTTTGATAAAGTTTCCCATGGCAGGTTAATGGAAAAAGCGAAGTCGAATGGGGTTCAGGGTGTACTAGCTAGATGGATAAAGAACTGGCTGGGCAACAGGAGACAGAGAGTAGTGGTGGAAGGGAGTGTCTCAAAATGGAGAAAGGTGACTAGTGGTGCTCCACAGGATTCCGTGCTCGGACCACTGTTGTTTGTGATATACATAAATGATCTGGACGAAGGTATAGGTGGTCTGATTAGCAAGTTTGCAGATGATACTAAGATTGGTGGAGTTGCAAATAGCGAGGGGGACTGTCAGAGAATACAGCAAAATATAGATCGATTGGAGAGTTGGGCAGAGAAATGGAAGATGGAGTTCAATCCAGACAAATGCGAAGTGATGCATTTTGGAAGATTCAATTCAAGAGCGGTCAACAGAAGAGTCCTGGGGAAAATTGATCTTGGAGTTCAGGTCCATTGTACCCTGAAGGTGGCAACGCAGATCGATAGAGTGGTCAAGGAGGCAGACAGCATGCTTGCCTTCATCGGACGGGGTATTGAATACAAGAGTCAGCAGGTCATGTTACAGTTGTTTAGGACTTTGGTTAGACCACATTTGGAATACTGCGTGCAGTTCTGGTCGCCACATTACCAGAAGGATGTAGATGCTTTAGAGAGGGTACAGAGGAGGTTCTCCAGGATGTTGCCTGGTATGGAGGGTGCTAGCTATGAAGAAACGTTGGGTAGATTAGGATTGTTTTCGTTGGAAAGACGGAGGTTGAGGGGGGACCTGATTGAGGTCTACAAAATTATGAGGGGTATGGACAGGATGGATAGCAACAAGCTTTTTCCAAGAGTGGGGGTGTCAATTACAAGCGGTCACGATTTCTAGGTGAGAGGGGAAATGTTTAAGGGAGATGTGCCTGGAAAAGTTTTAATGCAGAGGGTGGTGGGTGCCTGGAGGTGGTAGAGGCGGGCACGATAGCATCATTTACGATGCATCTGGACAGATATATGAATGGGCGGGGAACAGAGGGAAGTCGATCCTTGGAAAATAGGCGAAAGGTTTAGATAATGAATGAAATGAAAATCGCTTATTGTCATAAGACGACATCAAATGAAGTTACTGTGAAAAGCCCCGAGTCGCCACATTCCGGCGCCTGTTCGGGGAGGCTGGTACGGGAATAGAACCATACTGCTGGCTGCCTTGTGTCTGCTTTCAAAGCCAGTGGTTTAGCACTGTGCTAAACAGACCGCAGAGTGAGAAGCCGAAGGGCCTGTTCCTGTGCTGTAATTTTCTGTGTTCTTTGATCATACACAAACTTACCCTCCCCTCGCTCTTTTGGCTGTTGGCTTCGGAACGGTGTTGGAACACGTGGTGAATTCTCTCCTCGCGTTTTGGAAGCCCTCCTCCGACCCTCAAATGGCAAATTTTATTTACTCCAGGTGGAGAAATTGCGACACGTCTGCCAGCCAGTCTGCTGTTGTGAGTCATGCTGCTGATCGTCAGCTGAGCAGGATTCCTCGGTGGGCGATTAGGGAAGCAAAGGCAAGGGGGTCGACCCCTTTCCCCATGAATAGCTTTGGCTGGTTCGATACCCCGAATACTGCCATTCCGCGGGCACGGGTCCACCCTCACAACCTTGGACATTGCCTCAATGAAGGCTGCCCAAAATCCGTCAAGTAAGGGGCATATCCAGAACATGCAGGTGTGGTTGGCTGCGCCTCCCTGACACCGTTACCATTTGTCCTCCACCACCTTATTGTGCTTCTTGTCAGATGCACTCTGTGCAATACTGTCAGTTGCACGAGGCTTGGCCTTCCGTACGCGAAGGTGGTTTTGGGCCTGTTGAGGGATTCGGTCCACACAACGACAAGCTTTTCGAAAATGTCCCGATTTTCTCGGGACCGTATTGATTCCCTGCAGCGTGAGCTCAGCTTCTCAAAGCAAACCCAATGTGAATGAATCCCGCCGTCTGCGCCGCTAACAAATGAAGAAAATATGTCGCTTGACCAACAAAAAAACCTCACCAATGGGCTTGTCCGGAATTTGAACCCGCGACCTCTCGCAGGTTTTGACACCAAGACGCCTAAAGCGAGAATCATACTCCTAGACCAACTAAGCCCTCGCAAACAATGGAAGCATACTGTCATTGCCATCGAAAGTCCATCTAACATCTGAGGAGAACGGAAAATACTGGAACAACTCAGGGAGTCAGGCGGCATTTGTCGACAGGACAACAAAGCTCGTCTTTCACCATCACCTTTCATTAAAACCGGGACCGGTTAGAAATGTAGGACGTTTGAACCAAGTGAAATCCCGGAGGGAGCAAACAGAACAACAGGAAAGGGCTCTGACCGGGTGCAAGTCAGGAGAGATTAAATGAGAAAAGGCTTTGGGCCCGAGGCCACAGAGTGAGGTTAGCATCGAATCAGAGAATAATTACACCACAGAATGAGGCCATTCGGGTTGCTGTGTCCGTGCCAGCTCTCTGTTAGCGCAATGGAACAAACAAAGAAACAAAAGATGCGTGTGCATCTTTTCGAGCATCGATTCTATCCAAACGCACTCCACCTCAGACACTCTCTCCCTCGAGCATCATCTGTGGGGAGAGAAACGATGTAAACATCCCGAGTCCTGAGGAATCTTTTTCAGAGTGGGCCAATGTAAATCAACCCCGCCGTCAGCATCGCAAACAATTCATAATGTCAGACCTGGAGTAAAGGGCTTGTCCTGGATTTAAACCCACGACCGCTCGCAGGGGCATTGATTGAAAATCCTAAACGAGACCCATACCTTGAGACCAAAGAGCACAAATTGAAGACGGAGCTTAAGCAAAATATAACTTATGTCAAGATCGATATAATTTCTACATCTCATGGTTTTATATGTTGAAACATCTGTTTTAAAAAAAAAAAGCTGCCGTCCTGTAATAAGTGACGTGGCCTCTCAGCCTCACCATGCGAATCTGCAGCAACACAGTGAGGTTGGACAGTGTACACGTCCGTTGGCCGCCAGCTGTTTCTGTGGTGTAGTGGTTATCACATTCGCCTAACACGCGAAAAGTCCCCGGTTCGAAACCAGGCAGCAACATCTCGTACTTCTAGTTTCGTCTGTTGCTGAATATTACCTCAATCTCGTAACTGGTCTTCATCAACGAGAAACAACCAAATGCATTCATCCGTATGGGCCAGTGGCGCAATCGTTTACGCGTCTGACAACGAATCAGCCGATTCCAGGTTCGACTCCTGGATGTCTCGGTCTTAAGAATTTTGGCCTGCGCTTTAACTCTGTGTGGGACAGCTGATTCTTGATGCAGAGCAAAGTGAGCAGAACATCTTCAATTCTCGTATCGATTGTGGTTATTTGCGAAAACCCTGCCTTCTCAATTTAACTTCCACTTCAAGCAAAACATAACTTATCTTCAGGTCAGTAAAGTTCCATTCCTGATTGTTTTATAAGTTGAGACATCGGTTTTAAAGAAACGGCTGTCTTCATGTAATAAGTGACATGACCTCTCAGCCGAACCATGACAAGAGGCGGCAACACAGTGAGGTTGAACATTGCACAAGTCCATTGATTACTGCACCGCCAGCGGTTTCTGTAGTGTAGTGGTTAGCACATTCCCCTAACATGCGAAAGGTCCCGGGTCCATACCGGGCAGAAACATTAAGTGCTTCTCATGTTGTGGGAGGAATGTTTGCACAAAGTACTTTTGTTCCCCGTTCTCGTATGTTCGAGGATTATGAGATTTAGTCTGTCATGAGCCATTAATATAAATTCCACATTAAGTCACAAGTACTGAATTTTCGACAGGCAATGAGAAGAAAATGGTCTTCCTATTTTGGATATTCGGAGCTAGTACAACAGAATTTCATGCATTTACAAATGCAGATGAACATACTTATTCACCATCTCAAACATGTCTAAATGAACGACAAATGCAACTTACTGCGGATGCTTCATTCTGAAACAAAAACAGAAAATACTGGACAATCTCAGCAGGTCTGACAGGCTCTGTGGAGCGTGATGGCAGCTGTCGTTCCGGGTCTGGGTGACTCTTTGTCAAAGCTGGAGAACTGGAAATTGGGTCAGATTCAGCCTATTGTGGATGGGCGGGGGTTGGGGTGCCCTATTGGGCCTCGATAGAGTGGTCAACAATAGGTGGAAAATGACGACAATGTCTCGGGCAGAAAGAAAAAGGGAATGTTAATGTTGCTAATCAAGGCTAACAAAGGTGCTGATAGTGGCGCCTCAAGAGATCAGAATGTGTTAATAGCAGAACAAAGTAAGCAGGATGTCAGAGAACAATTCGCGACAGGGATCAGATTGCTCATATAGGATGGTATGGGCTGGGGGAGGGGGGCAATGCTGAGGGTAAAACATATCAATTGAAGGAATGAAAATAAGGTGATGGAAACAGATGTGAAGGGGGAAGAGAGATTACACAGTCTGATGTTGTTGAACTGAATAAAATGAAACAGACAGAGAGCTGCCTGAATCCACTGGAATGAGTCAATAGAGGTAAGTGAATGTCTAATCACAGACAAGCTTTTAGAAAATGTCTCGATTGTCTCGGGAACGTGTTGGTTCCCTGCTGTGTGAGCTGAGCTTCTCAAACGAAACCCAGTGTGAATGAATCCCGCCGAATGCGCCGCAAAGAAATGAAGAAAACATATCGCTTGACCAACAGAAAATCTCATCAAAGGGCTCGTCCGGGATTTAAACCCGGGATCTCGCGCAACTTTCGAAACCGAGACACCCAAAGCGAGAATCATACCCCTCGACCAACGAGCCCTGGGAAAGTAACAGAAGCACGCTGTTATTGCCATCGAAAGTCGATCTAACATCTGCGGAAAATACTGGAACAACTCAGCGAGTCAGGCGGGATTTGTCGACAGGACAACAAAGCTCGTCTTTCACCATCACCTTTCATTAAAATGGGACCGGTTAGAAATGTCGGACGTTTTAACCAAGTGAAATCCCGGAGGGAGCAAACAGAACAACAGGAAAGGGCTGTGACAGGGTGCAAGTCAGGAGACATTAAATGAGAAAAGGCCTAGGGTTCCCTGGCCACAGAGTGAGGTTAGCGTCGAATGAGAGAATAATTACACCACAGTATGAGGCCATTCCAGCCGCTGTGTCTGTGCCAGCTCACAACAACTACCGCCCGGATGCAAAGAACAAGTGGAAACAAGATTCAAACCCAAATCTGCGATGGAAGGACACACAGAATGGGGGCAGCATTTACAGTGTGAGACTGTTGCACACACTCTGAGTGTGAAAGCTGTAAAGTGCCCAGTGGAAAGATGCGCTGCTGTTCTTCGAGTGTTTGTTGAGCTTCTTTGGAACATTTCAAGAGGCCGAGGTCCGGGAGGTCAGCGTTAAGATGCAGCTCTCCACGTCAGGTCAATTCTCCACTTTGGCTCTGTGGATTAGATGGGTCACGTCCCTGTGAAGTTAACGCAGATCTGGAGCATCAATTCTATCCAAACGCACTCCAGCTCAGACACTGTCTCCCTCGAGCATCATCTGTGGGGAGAGAAACGACGGAAACATCCCGAGTCCTGAGAAACCTTTTTCAGAGTGAGCCAATGCAAACCAACGCCGCCGTCAGCGTCGCAAACAATTCATAATGTCTGACCTGGAGTAAAGGGCTTGTCCTGGATTCAAACCCACGACCGCTCGCATTGATTAAAAATCCGTAAACGAGAACCATACCTCGAGACCACAGGGCACAAATCTAAGACCGAGCTAAGCAAAATAGAACTTATGTTCAGTTCGATATCATTTCTGCATCTCATGGTTTTATATGTTGAAACATCTGTTTTTTTTAAATAAACAGCTGTCGTCTTGTAACAAGTGGCCTGGCCTGGCCTCTCAGCCTCGCCATGCGAATCTGCAGCAACACAGTGAGGTTGAACATTGTACACGTCCGTTAGTTGCCAACTGTTTCTGTAGTGTAGTGGTTATCAAATTCGCTTTGCACGCGAAAAGTCACCGGTTCGAAACCGCGCAGAAACATCTCGTACTCCCAGTTTAGTCTGCTGCAGACTATCTCGTAACTGGTCTTCATCAACGAGAAACAGCCAAATGCGTGCACTCGAATGGGCCAGTGGCGCAATGGATAACGCGCTTGACTGCGAATCAGGAGATCCCAGGTTCGACTCCTGGCTGGCTCGGACTTCTGAATTTTGGCCTGCGCTTTAACTCAGTGGGTGGGACAGCTGATTCTTGATGCAGAGCAAAGTGAGCAGGACATCTTCCATTCTCGTATCGGTTGTGGTTATTTACGAAAGCCCTGCCTTCTCAATTTAACTTCCACTTCAAGCAAAACATAACTTATCTTCAGGTCTGTAAAGTTCCATTCCTGATTGTTTTATAAGTTGAGACATCGGTTTTAAAGAAACGGCTGTCTTCTTGTAATAAGTGACATGGCATCTCAGCCGAACCATGAGAAGAGGCGGCAACACAGTGAGGTTGAACATTTCACAAGTCCATTGATTACTGCACCGCCAGCGGTTTCGGTAGTGTAGTGGTTAGCACATTCCCCTAACATGCGAAAGGTCCCCGGGTCCATACCGGGTAGAAACATCAAGTGCTTCTCATGTTGTGTGAGGAATGTTTGCACAAAGTACTTTTGTTCCCCGATCTCGTATGTTCGAGGATTATGAGGTTTAGTCTCTCATGAGCCACTCAAATAAATTCCACATTAAGTCACAAGTACTGAATTTTCGACAGGCAATGAGAAGAAAAGGATCTTCCTATTTTGGATATTCGGAGCTAGTACACCCACAACATAATTTCATGCATTTACAAATGCAGATGAACATACTTATTCACCATCTCAAACATGTCTAAATGAACGACAAATGCAACTTACTGCGGATGCTTCATTCTGAAACAAAAACAGAAAATACTGGACAATCTCAGCAGGTCTGACAGCCTCTGTGGAGCGAGATGGCAGCTGTCGTTCCGCGTCTGGGTGACTCTTTGTCAAAGCTGGAGAACTGGAAATGGGGTCAGATTCAGCCTATTGTGGATGGGCTGGGTGGGGGGGGTGCCCTATTGGGCCTCAATAGAGTGGTCAGCAATAGGTGGAAAATGACGAAAATGTCTCGGACAGAAAGAAAAAGGCAATGTAAATGAGGCTAATCAAGGCTAAGAAAGGTGCTGATGGCGCATTAAGAGGTCACAATGTGTTAATGGGAGAACAAAGTAAGCACTGTGTCAGAGAACAATTGGCAACAGGGATCAGATTGCTCAAGCAGGATTTTATGGGCGGGGGGAGGGGAGCAATGGAAGGAATGAAAATATGTTGATGGAAACAGATGGTGGAGGGGGAAGAGAGATTACACAGTCTGATGTTGTTGAACTGAATAAAATGAAACTGACAGAGAGCTGCCTGAATCCACTGGAATTAGTCAATAGAGATAAGTGAATGTCCACACATAGACAAGCTTTTCGAAAATGTCTCGATTTCCTCGGGAACGTACTGGCTCCCTGCAGAGTGAGCTCAGCTTCTCAAAGCTAACCCCATGTGAATGAATCCCGCCGTCTGCGCCGCAAAGAAATGAAGAAAACATGTCGCGTGACCAACAGAAAACAGCATCAAAGGGCTCATCCGAGATTTGAAGGCGGGATTTCTCGCAAATTTCGACACCGAGACACCCGAAGCGAGAATCACAGTCCTAGACCAACGAGACCCTCAAAAATAACCTAAGCAGACTGTCATTGGCATCGAAATTCGATCTAACATCTGCGGAGAAAGCGGAAAATACTTGAACAACTCAGGGAGCCAGGCGGCCTTAGCCGACAGGACAACAAAGCTCGTCTTTCACTATCACCTTTCATTTAAACTGGGACAGGTTAGAAATGTAGGATGTATTAACCAAGTGAAATCCCGGAGGGAGGAAACAGAACAACAGGAAAGGGCTCTGATAATGCGCAAGTCAGGAGAGATTAAATGAGAAAAGGCCTTGTGTTCCTGGCCACAGGGTGAGGTTAGAATCGAATCAGAGAATGATTACACCACAGAATGAGGCCATTCCGGCTGCCGTGTCTGTGCCAGCTCTCTGTTGGAGGAATGGAAGAAACAAAGAATGAAAAGATGTGTTTGGAGGAGCTGTCGGGGCAGATTGATCAACAGCTGCGTGAATGCAGCAAGTGTGAGGATCTGTAGGGACAGCACAAATTCACATCAGCGGCGCTTCAGGGTTTTTTTAACTGGTGGAGTCGACATAGCCCCTGGGATGTTGTTGCACTCACCTTGGGACCTGCCCCTCCGTCTCTCAGCAGGTGAAGTCTGCCCCTAACCTGGATGGCGCCTTTTCATTGGGCAGAAATGGTCAACATCGATCAACATCGACCAAAAAATTTATATTTTTGTTGAAGGCTAAACTATACACCAAAACGTCACATGGTCCTGCACGATAATAATAATCGTGTTGCTTTGTGATGCTCTATTGAAATGGTTATTGCGCATTTCAGACTTTATCACATTTTTAGATTCATTACAGGATGGGATGGCCGAGACTCAGTGGCGTTTGGTCCACCTGAGTTAATTTCATAGAATTTCATAGAATTTACAGTGCAGAAGGAGGCCATTCGGCCCATCGAGTCTGCACCGGCTCTTGGAAAGAGCACCCTACCCAAGGTCAACACCGCCACCCTATCCCCATAACCCAGTAACCCCACCCAACACTAAGGGCAATTTTGGACACTAAGGGCAATTTATCATGGCCAATCCACCTAACCCGCACATCTTTGGACTGTGGGAGGAAACCGGAGCACCCGGAGGAAACCCACGCACACACGGGGAGGATGTGCAAACTCCGCACAGACAGTGACCCAAGCTGGAATCGAACCTGGGACCCTGGAGCTGTGAAGCAATTGTGCTATCCAAAAGGCTACCGTGCTGCCTTAAGTTTTGGAAATATTATCCATAATTGTCGGTATTATTAGCTCCACATCAGATAGTTTTCACTACCTCTGCTAGTACGTGGGTCTTCCAAGTTTAAATTTACTGTAGAAATCGCCGCATGGAGATGAGCCTTATGATTTACCAAACTGTCTCTGTGTTGACTTGTACAAGAACAGAGACAGCAATATAACTGCAATAGATAGACCTGACTGCTTTCGTGAAATTATTCCCGCAAGCAATGACACTAAATAAAGCTTGGCTGTCCAGTAAATACTCGCTAATGTTTTTCTACGGCGTGTTATATTATATACAACGCTGTGCCTCATTGCACAGTAATAGACCGCCCCGTCCTCCATACTGAGGGCGCTTATATTGAGGTAACCGTTCTGTTCAGACTTGTCAGCAGTGCCAGATATCGTCTGAAACTGCATCTTTCTTCAGAGTTATTACATTGCGAATAATCCAGATTGATGGCTGTGCCGTTTGCTGCTGATACCATTGGGCGTAGCGAGTGTCCGGCTCTGAATATTGACAATGCAACTGCACCGAATCCCCTTCTGCCCCGGGTTTTGTCATCGGTGACTGAGTTACTGGATCTGCGCATTGTTAGCCTGCGATAGTGGCGGAATTAAATATCAAGAGTTTAAACATAAGATACCTAAATTTGTTTGCAAATGTGTGAGTTTGTGGAAGCTCTACTCTACCCATCAGATAGACATTTCTGATCATTAATTATTACAATCTATTATCAGCTAATCAGGCATGGTGAACATTATCCAGTACTTACCGCCCAACAGCGCCGCCAGTATTAGCCGAAACATGTCTGGCTGAATCTCTGTGAGTGAATGGGAATGGGATGAGGCAGAGATTGAGAGGAGAGAGGGAACCCGGGCTCTGTTCAGCTCATTGTTCCACCCACACACTGCAGGGGACCAGGCCCATTGCGACATCACCCAGGCTACCAAACCCATTATGACATCGCCTCGTCTCCCAAACCTATCGGCTTTGACAGTTCCGTCGCATGACGTCATCACGCCCCTGCTTGAACATGGCGCCCTCTGCTGCCGGATTTATCTCATTGCTGTTAGAATGCGGCCATTGAATGAATTCCGCGTGCACGGAAACACACAAGATACGAATGTTTCCCAGAAACGCAAATTGGAGCTTCTTACACTCAGCTTATAGTGCTGTTGATGTTTATGTCAGATGATTCCAAATGTGACGCGAAACCTGTTGAATTATTTGCTGACCGGCTCTGTCCAAAACCTGTGCAGGACAAAGTAGGAACAAAGGTGGAATCATGACCGGCACAGGCTTGGAGGGCCGAAGGGCCCGTTTTTGTGCTGTATTGTTCTTTGTTCTTTATTGTTAAGGCGTCGGAGAAAGTGCGGGTTGTATATCAGAATAGGAGGCATGAGGCACATCTTTGCACAAGGCTAGAGATGCTTGCCTTCATTGTTTTTAACAAAGAAAGTAGAAGCGACACTCAAACGATGTTCTAAAATTATGTATTTTGGGTAGTATAGAACACAACTAATTGTTTCCAAAAGCAGCAGATATTTTATTTATTACGTTACGATATGGTACCGTCCGTAATTCCACGCATGAAATGACGAAGGAAGAAGATTCAACGGCAACTTTCAAAAGAGAATTGTGAAGGGAAAGCAGCATGGGTAATGTGGGGGTGTGAAAGTCGATTGGGACAGCGTTTTCAAATAGACACAGGAAAACTGAACCCTCATTCCGTTCCCTAAATCTCTATGGTTCAGGGCCGTTCATATCACTCCCACACTTTGTTCTCAGTCACTTGAGCAGCGAGCAGGTGCAGGGTGGTCACAGACTTCCGGGGTGGTCGCTATTTCCGCTCCAGCACTTGTGACGGCAGCTGGTAACCGCCGCACAGTTTGCTCAGTTTAGAGACTGCGGTGTCCACCGCACAACTTCCGTTTGCTGCTCTCGATCTGAACCGATTGTGCTGGTGGAGACATCGCTGCGTCTGGCCTCTTCCTATCATTGGTTCTGTAAACAGTGCAATGGTGCAGGAATCTATATGTCTGCTCCAGCATATCTTTTCCTGCATTAAATAACCACCAAACAACAGAGCTGATGATCTAAAGTACAACCATAAATGTTGTGTCTGTTTATATCATATACACACATAAAGTAGATAGAACGAGGAAGGAACTAAGAAGTAAATATAATTTGAATGAGTCAAAGAGGAGAAAGCATTCAGGGTTCGATGCAGAAATTTGACACGTTGCTGATGACGTTAAAGAGGTAAAGGATCCCGGTTTTATCAACAGCGTTGCAGATATTCGAACAGATACAGACACACATAAATATGTACAGATCACTGATGGAAATGCTGTTCAAACACGTGGATCGGTTCTGTGACTCTTCTTTCGTTTGGTATTAACTTCACAGACAGTGTGGGAGGGATTGGGAAAGGTGAAGAGACAATAATCCTGAGCAGAGACTTCAGCAACTGGAGCAAGTGCACGAGAAACAGGGCCGGGAACATAATCTATCAATCAGCTTAAGGAAGAAATATCTGACCAGTAAATAGAAATTTTAAAATGATGAAATGTATGGAAACAATCATGATTAATCAGTGGATAACTCTTTATGCGAGACAATACATATGTACTGAGCGAATGTCCTCTTTTTGGACTGTCAAACTCTATGATTCGAAGATAACGAACGGTTCTGTTCTGTTATAAAGACAACAGAGCACTGACTATATGAATCATGTTAACCTGCTCTTACACACAGGAAGCAGAGAGGGTTGGAATCAGTGACGATTCGCGTGGTCCATGAATTGAGAAACAACAAATCGCACAGTGGCACCGTGAGTAACGGCAGATAACGACATCCCATAATAGTCCAATCGGTGACAATATGGCCCATCAGTCTCACATTCAGGGGGAGAATGTAAAGCTCTCCCTCTCCTCACCCGCACAGCATTGAGTCCCGGACTCGGCAGCAAGTCCCAGTCTGGAAATCAGACCCGGATTGATCCGCCTTTTGTCCACCATCATCATCATGACCAGAAACCCCAGGAAAGAGCTGTTTCCAGCTGGAACTCTGATGCTGCCGATGTTGGGTGAGTTCATTTTCTTATCTGATGCATTGTTTTAACAACCTCTTCATGCCGTGTGGTTTATGCGTGATTCTTTTTTTATCGTAGCCGTTCAGTGTGAGGATCAGAGCTCCCACCCTGAGCAGGAGGTGTCTCGGGCAGGGGATCGGGCTGAAATGAACTGTCGGCTCTCCATTGGTTATGGCTATTCCATAGTCTGGTACAGACAGACACTGACAGGGAGCTCCCACGTTTATCGCCTCCATTTACCAGGGGAATCAGACCAAAGGACGCTACACCCTGTCCTTTAACAGAACAAAGAAGTCCAATACCATATCTATGGATGGCAGCGCGATCCAGGACTCCGGAATGTATCTCTGTGTGAAGCAGAGACAGTGAGACACAGAGCGGATCCGGTAATGCAATGAAAAATCTATCAGATGCGGTGATAAAATAATCAAAGTGATAAAACCCGTGATAATCTGTCGCAATAAAAATCCCGCCATATTCGAGGATAAATTTAGAATCGATGATTCACAGACAACACTCCACTGGATGGCGCGCTAGTACTTTATCTGTGTTCAAAACTTACAGAGGCGTCAGTTCACCGCCGTTACAACTGACAGCTGAGGAGCACAGGAAATATCTGTGCTTCGTGCAATTTCATGTATTTAGGGCAAGAACCTATGTATGACTTACAGAAGCTCTCGCACAGAGCACGTTTCTGGTCCTGAGGCTCTGAAATCCAGTCCCACTTCAGGACTTTCTGGTTCGTAGCCTGGTTAAACCGACTGATGATCAGCTTGTAAACTCTTCCATTATGCCCAATGACAGGTCGTAAGATCTGGAGAGTTTTCTCGTCAACCAAACTGCAGGAGGCAATTGAAACCACTGCAGTCAAACATAATCATGGGTCAATCTAATGGAAGCCCGTGGTCAACCAGCGATGGTGGTACCTGGAGGGTGTGAAGGGTGGCAGTGGAGACTTAGACAGTGAACATAATAAATTGTTGTATTCCAATATCACTGGGTGGTCTGACTAAGATTTAGCAGGTTCTAATCAATGTGATTCCTCAATATATCAGAGAGAAAGAGAAAGGGATGTCCACCAATTCGTTACAGAATGTTCTGGTTACTATTTGCGACAAGGTAACCAGGGAAATGCCTAGACTCTCAAATCCCTTTGCTCAAGCATTAGGATGACAACACTTTCTGTCGGAGAATTAAACATTCCCAAAGCCCTCTGTGTTAATAATATCTCCGACATCACGACACCGACTGCAGTGGAAATGAACTTCCTGAGGTTTGAAAATGCGTTCGGCCATCCGGAGTGGGTAACAGGGGCGACATCAGTAAAAGTTTTACTTTCGCTTGCCAAGTCATGTTTTACTCCAGGGGTTAAATTAATTCCCCTCCTTTTCCCATGGGGATCATTAATTTGTTATTAATTTCCTATTCTTTATTCCAGTCTCCTTTTCCCGGATTGGATAAATAAGTGGTCACCACCTCCTGGGATTTTCCAGGATTCTGTCTCCAGCCTGTTCAGAGGTTCTTTCCCCTCAACAGGACACGGGCAGTCCGTCAGGAACAACAATCCTGGAATTTACCGAGGAGACGGTGCATTCCTCAGGGAATGCTGCACTCTCAGAGTTCCTGGCCTCTGGATGATATGTTAAATTGAGGACACTGCCTTCCTCCGGAATGTATCTCTGTGCGAAGCAGACACAGAGAAACACATACCAATGGAGGTATTTACACCGCATGGCCACCATTTCCAAAAAAAGAGCAGGAGAGACGCCCTGTCCAATATCCATCCACCAATCACAATTACTGTAACAGCGAGACGGTTAAATATTACTGTATGGGATGATATGCTGAGTTCCATTGGCTGCTGGGTTTTCTACATTTTATTATAACAGTGACGGTGAAACACTTTGGAACCTGAAGCTCTATAAATATTCTAATTTCATTCTCCAAACTGCCCCCTTCCATTGCTTTATTTTGGCAAAAAATTTATTAGTGCTAAAAGTGTATGTTAGAATTGAAAAGTTGAGATATCACCTCGATTTCAGGCTCCATTTCAGACTCGCCGCTGATCACAGTGTTTGACTAACGCTCTGTTATGCTGAGTAGTGACAGTTTTTGTACACGTTCAGCCCAGCTCTGTGTCTCTGTGGGTCTCAGCGCGCAGTAATACACCGCGGAGTCTGTCAGCTCTGTATTAGTCACTCTCAGCCGGACGGTGCGGATTGTATCATTGAGCTCCGCTGAAATACGGTCCCCTGGGGATCTCTCGGTGTTCCCGGTGTATTTACTAATCTGCAGCAGGTACTCCATGGATGCGCTAGGGTACTGACGGTACCAGAATAGGTCAGGATTGCTCGTCCTTGTAGCTGTATAATTACAGAACAATTGAACATCATCTCCTTCATTAACTGTGACTGAAGCCGGTATCTGTGAAACGGAATCTCCTCGACAATGTCCTGTAAGAACCAAGAGTGATTTTAAATTAAACAATGCGAATTCACTGAGTCTATACCGCAGATTCGTCCCATCATCCTGAATAATAACCTCAGAGAATGATCAGACAAGACAATAGAAATATATTTTCCACAGCTTAGTGGTTGCAACGGGAAAATGTTTGGACGGATTAAATAAATCTTCTAACACAAAGATTCCGTTCTTTCGAACTAGATCCGGTCCTCACCTTCAGTCACTGCAACTGGAAGCGCAAAGTCCTAACGGTCTGTGTGTTTGACAGTCTGCTGTTTGTCAATGTCATTCACTGGCACCAGTGGACCTTCAATCTCAGCCTAACTCTTCCGCTCTCATTCCCTCGGGAAATGTGCCGACTTCCAGCAGTGTTCCGTGCTGGGACCAGAGAAATTCGGATGACCTTTCGAAGTTGGGGTCAATCTATTTGTCCGACCACCCACACCACCCCCTTGTATTGAGCGCACTGCCTGACAGAATGTCATGTGCGGAAAAGCTGTGACATAAAGAGTTGAGTAAACGGTGAACTTACCGGTTAAAAGCGAGACCGCTGTGAGGAATAAATACAAAGTAACAGGTGACATGTTTGCAGAGAGATCGTGGCAGCTTTCAGCAGAACTGGTTAAGGCTGAAATTGTTTTCGTCAAGAGTTGAGAAGAGGTTGAGTCACATCCGAGTGCCTGCTGATTGGTACATTGCTCACAACGTCATCGAGTCACATCCAATTGCCTGTAAGCTCCTTTTCTCTTCAATTCAACAAATCTTCTCACAGCTCATTGGACTCCAAATCATCCTGAAAGCTCAGATCGAAAGCCACAAAGTGAATTTGTTCATCTCCATGGTTGACAGGAATAGGCTTATTTATAATGTGAGGTGGGCAGTTATTTCGTCCAGAGCTGGAACAAATGAAATTCTAATGAATTTGGTGGGCATTGTTGTAAACAATGGGTGTTTGGATGAGAACTCTGTATTTTGCATGAACATTAGGCCTTGCGAATATGATGATATACTGAGCCGTTGTTGCTCTCTTTGTTTGGCTCTTAATTTGGCTTTGTTTAATTATGTTTGCTCAAGAGTCGCCAGGTATCTTTCGACACCGCCACAAGGTTCAGAACCGAATACTGATCAATGACACGATACACCAGTTAGTATGTTCAAAAGCAATGCTCATTTATTTACACACAGTCAAATCTACTCATGCATAAACTCTACAAACTAAACTACCACTATTACTAAAGCCTATACTTAGCTTCGGGTGCCCAGTCAGTGAGAGGAACAATGGCCGTTGCTTGGTTCTGAGGCTGATGGGTTGAGTTGTTTACAGTGTAGCCACTAGGAGCGTCTATCTCGTAGCGTGCATTGACATGGGACTTACTTGGTCTGGTGCAGCTGCTAGGCTCGTCTCTCTCTTCGCTGAGAGCCAAAGCCAAAGAAGGAAGATTCTCCCTTGGGGAATATCTTTTATACTGAAAAGGGCTCCGTGCGCTTTTGGGCGGGCCTTGAACTTTTATTTTTAAAATAATTTTTATTAAAGGTTTTCATAAAATATCAACAACAAAATGAGAAAGAAAAAAGAACCCAACAGGGTTAAGTACAAAACACAATCTAAAAAAGCAACCCCCCCAAACTCCTCCCCCCACCCCACGTACTTAAATAATAAATTAACATTAACACCCCGACTTAAGACAACAGGTGTATACACCCCCTCAGACCCTCCAGTGTAAATAACATAAACAAAAATAAAGTAAACCCACCCCCCGAGCTGCTGCTGCCATTGGCCAATGTCTATCGTTCTGCCAGAAAGTCTAAGAACGGTTGCCACCGCCTAAAGAACCCTTGTACCGACCCTCTCAAGGCGAAATTCACCCTCTCCAATTTAATGAACTCTGCCATATCGCTGATCCAGGATTCCACGCTTGGGGGCCTCGTATCTTTCCACTGAAGGAGAATTCTTCGCCCGGCTACCAGGGATGCAAAGGACAGAATTCCGGCCTCTTTTGCCTCCTGCACTCCCGGCTCCTCTGCCACCCCAAATATTGCGAGCCCCCAGCCCGGTTTGACCCTGGATCCGACCACCCTCGACACCGTCCTCGCTACGTCCTTCCAAAATTCCTCCGGCGCTGGGCATGCCCAGAACATATGGGTGTGATTTGCTGGGCTCCCTGAGCACCTAACACACCTGTCCTCACCCCCAAATAACTTGCTCATCCTTGTCCCGGTCATGTGTGCCCTGTGCAGCACCTTAAACTGTATGAGGCTGAGCCTCGCACACAAAGAGGAAGAGTTCACCCTCCCTAGGGCATCTGCCCACGTCCCCTCTTCGGTCTCCTCTCCCAACTCCTCCTCCCACTTACCTTTCAACTCCACCACCGAGGCCTCCTCCTCCTCCTGCATCACCTGGTAAGTTTCCGAGATCTTCCCCACTCCCCCCCCCCCCCCCCCCCCCGCGAGAGCACCCTGTCCTGTACTGTGTGTGGCAGTAGCCATGGCAATTCCACCACCTGCCGTCTGGCAAACGCCCTTACCTGTAAGTACCTGAAGGTGTTCCCGGGGGGGGGGGGGGGGGGGGGGGGGGAAGGAGGAGCCTGTACTTCTCCTCCAGCTCACCCAAGCTTGCGAACTTCCCGTCCACAAACAGGTCCCCCAACCTTCGTATCCCTGCTCTGTGCCACCCCGAAAACCCTCCACCTGTTCTTCCTGGGGCGAACCGGTGGTTCCCCCGTAATGGGGTCCACGCCGAGGCCCTAACTTCCCCCCTATGCTGCCTCCACTGCCCCCAAATTTTGAGGGCCGCCACCAGCATCGGGCTCGTGGTATACCTCCTTGGAGGGAACGGCAGCGGCGCCGTTGCCAGCGCCCCCAGACTCGTACCCACACGGGACGCCGTCTCCAGCCTCTTCCATGCAGCCCCCTCCCCCTCCATCACCCACTTGCGCACCATTGTCGCATTGGCGGCCCAGTAGTACCCACAGAGGTTTGGCAGCGCCAGCCCCCCCTATCTCTACTCTGCTCCAGGAACACCCTTCTCACCCTCAGAGTCCCTCGCGCCCACAGAAACCCCATTATACTCCTGTTAATGCGCCTGACAAAAGCCTTCGGGATAAACACGGGGAGGCACTGAACCAGGAACAAAATACTTGGGAGCACCGTCATTTTGATTGACTGCACCCTACCCGCCAGGGACAGCGGCAATGCGCCCCACCTCTTGAACTCCACCTCCATTTGCTCCACCAGCCTTGTAAAGTTAAGCATATGTAGGGCCCCCCAGCCCCTGGCCACCTGGACCCCCAAATACCTGAAGCTCCTCTCCGCCCTTTTTAGTGGGAGCTCGCCAATCCCCCTCTCCTGGTCCCCTAGCTGAACTACGAATTGCTCGCTCTTCCCCATATTGAGCTTGTACCCCAAAAAGTCCCCGAATTCCCGAAGGATCCTCATTACCTCTGGCATTCCTCCCACCGGGTCCGCCACATACAGCAGCAGGTCGTCCGCATAAAGCGACACCCTATGCTCCTCCCCACCCCGCACCAACCCCCTCCAGTTCCTCGACTCTCTCAGTGCCATAGCCAGGGGTTCAATCGCCAGTGCGAAGAACAGGGGGGACAGGGGACACCCCTGTCTCATCCCTCGGTGCAACTGAAAGTACTCGGACCTCCTCCTATTTGTGGCCACACTCGCCATCGGGACCTCATACAACAGCCTAACCCACCTGACAAACCCCTCCCCAAACCCGAAACTCTTCAGCACCTCCCACAGGTACCCCCACTCTACCCTATCGAAGGCTTTCTCAGCGTCCATCGCCACCACTATCTCCGCCTCCCCCTCCCTCGCCGGCATCATGATAACGTTCAAAAGCCTCCGCACATTCGCGTTCAACTGTCTCCCCTTCAGAAACCCCGCCTGGTCTTCATGGATGACCTGCGGCACACAATCTTCAATCCTCATGGCTAAGACCTTCGCCAGCACCTTGGCATCTACATTTAGCAAGGAAATCGGTCTGTAAGACCCACATTGCAGGGGATCCTTGTCCCGCTTCAGGATCAAGGAGATCAGTGCCCGGGACATCGTCGGGGGTAAAGCCCCCCCCCCCCCCCCCCTTGCCTCATTGAAGGTCCTAACTAACAGCGGGCCCAACAGGTCCATATATTATTTATAGAACTCGACCGGGGAACCGTCTGGCCCCGGTGCCTTCCCCGCCTGCATGCTTCCTATCCCTTTGATCAGCTCCTCCAGCCCAATCGGGGCCCCCAGTCCCGCCACCAGTCCCTCTTCCACCTTTGGAAACCTCAATTGGTCCAGGAAACGGCCCATCACTCCCTCCTCCCGTGGGGGCTCGGATCGTACAATTCCTCGTAGAAGTCCATGAAGACCCCATTGATGCCAGCCCCACTCCGCACCATGCTCACTCCCCTGTCCTTAACTCCCCCGATCTCCCTAGCTGCGTCCCGCTTCTGAAGCTAGCATCCGGCTTGCCTTTTCCCCATACTCGTAGACCACCCCCTGGGCCTTCCTCCACTGCACCTCCGCCTTCCTGGTGGTCACCAGGTCGAATTCGGCCTGGAGGCTGCGCCTCTTCTTCAACAATCCTTCCTCAGGTTCTTCCTCATACCTCCTGTCTACCCTCACCATCTCCCCCACCAGCCTCTCCCTCTCCCCCCGCTCCCTCCGCTCCTTGTGGACCCTGATGGAGATCAGCTCTCCCCTCACCACCGCCTTCAGTGCCTCCCATACCATCCCCACTCGGACCTCCCCATTGTCGTTGGTCTCCAAGTACCTCTCTATACTTCCTCGGACCCGCTCGCTCACCTCCTCGTCCGCCAACAGCCCCACCTCCAAGTGCCACAGCGGGCGCTGGTCCCTCTCCTCCCCCATCTCCAAGTCCACCCAATGCGGGGCGTGGTCCGAAATGGCTATTGCCGAATACTCGGTATCCTCTACTCTCGCTATCAGCGCCCTACTCAAAATGAAAAAGTCGATTCGAGAATAAGCCTTATGGACATGTGAGAAGAATGAAAATTCCCTAGCCCCCGGCCTTGCAAATCTCCAAGGGTCCACCCCTCCCATTTGGTCCATGAATCCTCTCAACACTCTAGCCGCCGCCGGCTTCCTACCCGTCCTAGACCTGGAGCGATCCAGTGCAGGATCCAACACCGTGTTAAAGTCTCCCCCCATTATCAGGCCCCCCACTTCCAAGTCTGGGATCTGACCCAACATACGCCGCATAAAACCCGCATCGTCCCAGTTCGGAGCATACACATTGACCAGTACCACCCTCTCTCCCTGCAACTTACCACTTACCATTATGTACCTACCGCCATTATCTGTCACAATGCTCGACGCCTCGAATAACACCTTCTTTCCCATCAAGATCGCCACCCCTCGATTTTTGGTATCAAGCCCCGAGTGAAACACCTGACCTACCCACCCTTTCCTCAGTCTTACCTGGTCTGCCACCTTCAGGTGTGTCTCCTGGAGCATAACCACATCCGCCTTGAGCCCCTTCAGGTGCGTGAACACGCGGGCCCGCTTAACCAGCCCATTCAGTCCCCTTACATTCCAGGTTAGCAGCCGGATCAGGGGGCTACCAGCCCCGCTCCCCCGCCGACTAGCCGTGACCCCTCCTCGGCCAGCCACGCACCCGCACCCGCACCCCACACCCGGCCCGTTCCCCACAGCAGCATACCCCCGTCTCGACCCACCCCACTCGCTCCAGCTCCTCCTTGATCTTAGCAGGAGCAACTCGATCCCCCCCCCCCCCCCCCCGGCTAGGACCCATGCTAGCTGGTTTACTCCCCCCATTGTACTTCCTACTTCCGCAAGTCAGCTGACTCCTGCTGACCCCAGCCATTCCCACCTCCCCTTCGACTCCTCCCATTGTGTGGCACACCCTCCTCTCCCGCTCCTCATTCACAGGCTCTCCCCCTCTGTTCTAAGCGCGGGAGACAATCCTCGCTTCCCCCCCCCCCCCCAGTCTTCAGCACGGGAACAAAATCCCACGCTCTCCACCTACCAGGCCCCGCCACCAACCAAAACAGTGCCCAACCCACCCCATCCACCCTCCCCAACCCGAAAGAGAAAAACACAGAGAAAAAGAGACCCAAAACAATGCAGAGCCCCCACCCCCCCCCCCGAACCAAAAATAGGCATAACATATCCACCACAGTCCCCAATCGCCCATCCCGACCCTCAGTCTGTGTCCAGCTTCTCGGCCTGAATAAAGGCCCACGCCTCCTCCGGAGACTCAAAATAATGGTGCCTGTCCTTGTAGGTAACCCACAGTCGCGCCGGGTGCAACATGCCAAACCTCACCCCCATCCTGTGCAGCACCGCCTTCGCTCGATTGTACCCGGCCCTCCTCTTCGCCACCTCCGCACTCCAGTCCTGATATATCCGAACCTCTGCATTCTCCCACCTGCTGCTCCTCTCCTTCTTGGCCCACCTGAGCACACACTACCGATCGACAAACCGATCGAACCGCACCAGCACTGCCCGCGGAGGCTCGTTAGCCTTGGGCCTCCTTGCCAACACTCTATGGGCTCCAGGGGACCCTGGAAGGACCCCGCTCCCATCAGCGAGTTTAACATCGTGACCACATAGGCCCCCATGTCCGGCCCCTCCAGCCCCTCCGGGAGGCCCAGAATCCGCAGATTCTTCCGCCTCGACCGATTCTCCATCTCCTCGAACCGCTCCTGCCATTTCTTGTGGAGCGCCTCGTGCGCCTCCACCTTTACCGCCAGGACTAAGATTTCGTCCTCATTGTCAGAGACCTTTTGTTGTGCCTCTCGAATCGCCACCCCCCGGGCCGTCTGTGGCTCCAGCAGCTTATCAATAGAAGCCTTCATCTGCACTAGCAGGTCCGTTTTAATCTCTCTGAGGCAGCGCTGGATACCCTCCTGTTGCTCCTCCGCCCGCCGCCATTTTGTCCTTCTTCCCTCCCTTCTTCGGGTCCACCACCACCTTTTCTGTCATCCCGCTCCTAGTTAAAGCCATATACTGACGGGGAGCTATTATTAACTCCTTCCCACACCGGAAACGTCGAAAAAGTGCCCTTGGGGGCCAGAAAAGAGCCCAAAAGTCCGTTTTTGCGGGAGCCGCCGAATGTGCGACTTAGCTCCGCATAGCCGCAACCGGAAGTCTCGAGAGGGAATCCTTTTGGCAGTATTCGCTTCACCAATCTACCCCAAAATGTCTGTGGAAACTCCTGAAAAAGGTCTAAGTGCCCATTCCAGACGGGAGCTGCCGAATGCGCGACCTACTCCTCCATGGCCGCCCCCGGAAGACTCGTCCCCGCTTCTTCAGCTCCTCGGCCAACCTTCTTCTTCAAAAGGTTGTCCATTTTGGAAGGACAAATATGAATGCGGAATACAGGGTTAACGGTAGAGTTCTTGGCAATGTGGAGAAGCAGAGAGATCTTGGGGTCTATGTTCATACATCTTTGAAAGTTGCCACTCAAGTGGATAGAGCTGTGAAGAAGGCCTATGGTGTGCTCGCGTTCATTAACAGAGGGATTGAATTTAAGAGCTGTGAGGTGATGATGCAGCTGCACAAAACTTTGGTAAGGCCACATTTGGAGTACTGTGTACAGTTCTGGTCGCCTCATTTTAGGAAGGATGTGGAAGCTTTGGAAAAGGTGCAAAGAAGATTTACCAGGATGTTGCCTGGAATGGAGAGTAGGTCTTACGAGGAAAGGTTGAGGGTGCTAGGCCTTTTCTCATCAGAACGGAGAAGGATGAGGGGCGACTTGATAGAGGTTTATAAGATGATCAGGGGAATAGATAGAGTAGACAGTCAGAGACTTTTTCCCCGGGTGGAACAAACCATTACAAGGGGACATAAATTTAAGGTGAAAGGTGGAAGATATAGGAGGGATATCAGAGGTAGGTTCTTTACCCAGAGAGTAGTGGGGGCATGGAATGCACTGCGTGTGGAAGTAGTTGAGTCGGAAACATTAGGGACCTTCAAGCAGCTATTGGATAGGTACATGGATTACGGTTAAATGATATAGTGTAGATTTATTTGTTCTCAAGGGCAGCACGGTAGCATTGTGGATAGCACAATTGCTTCACAGCTCCAGGGTCCCAGGTTCGATTCCGGCTTGGGTCACTGACTGTGCGGAGTCTGCACGCCCTCCCCGTGTCTGCGTGGGTTTCCTCCGGGTGCTCCGGTTTCCTCCCACAATCCAAAGATGTGCGGGTTAGGTGAATTGGCCAATGATAAATTGCCCTTAATGTCCAAATTGCCCTTGGTGTTGGGTGAAGGTGTTGAGTTTGGGTAGGGTGCTCTTTCCAAGAGCCGGTGCAGACTCAAAGGGCCGAATGGCCTCCTTCTGCACTGTAAATTCAATGATAATCTATGATTAATCTAGGACAAAGGTTCAGCACAACATCGTGGGCCGAAGGGCCTGTTCTGTGCTGTATGTTCTATGTTCTATGTTCAGCGGCCTTGGTGAGATCTTTTCACAGTTGTTCCCTCTGCTGTTAGAATTCAACTTTGATAAAGGCCCTCAGGTCAGTTTGCAGCTTTAAGCTTGCCCTTCCCCCGCCTGCATGCTGGAAGAGGCCCTGTTTATCCTGTTGCAGCCAAATCGTTTACTGTTTCTGCCGGGTCTGGTAACCAAAAGACATAAAGTTCCTGGGCGACACTGTCAGGGGAATGTTGCAGTCTTCCTGCCACACCGGGAAATGTCAAACCAATGCCGTGGGGGCCCTGTAAAAGAGCCCAAAAGTCCGTTCCAAGCGGGAGCTACCGAATATGCGACCTAGCTCTGCATAGCCGCACCCGGAAGTCCGCCCGCACCCGGAAGTCCGCTGGGCGGGCCTTGAACTTGACCTCAACTAATTGGGTCTTTCTCAATCAGTCGTATCAATTTTCCTCCAATAGGTGGGTGGTTCCCTGATCGCTGGGCGTGTCCTGGTGACTGTTAGTCTGCTTTGTCTTAGCCTCTTCTGACGCCGGGGAGCCTGCCTTAACATAGTGTGTCTAAATGTTTCCATTTTGCCCCCGGAGATGGCTCATTAGTATGTAGATTGCTTGGTAGTTTCTGTCCTGTCTGACAGTTTAAGGTTCTAATCAACAGACAGATCTTGCACCTGCTTGTTTCTTAACATTGTCCAATTTTCCCTGCAGTCTTTGCAAGTGTCCATTTTGTAATCGGGACGTGGCCATCCCAGAGGCTACACCGTCAGCAACATAGATGTGCAGGATAAGTGGAGTAGCCATGCGAAAATTGTCCCTTAATGTCCAAGGATGTGCAGGTTAAGTGGGGTTGCAGGGTTTAGGGCTGGGGAGTGGGCCGAGGTAGAGTGCTCTTTCAGAGGGTCGGTGCAGACTGGATGGGCCAAATGCCTGACACCCCCCCCACCCCCACCCCCCCCCCCCCAACTCCAGTCCAATCTGACCCTCCTCCCTCCGCTCCGACACTCCTTCTGCGCCTCCCATACCCTCTTCTTTGTTCCTTCGGAGGCCCTCTGGTTTGACCCGACCCCACCTTGTGATCCGACACACGCCCGGTCTGAGCAGACCCCCTCGCTTGCTGTTCGATCACCGCGGCCCCCCACCCCATTGTACCCCCCCCCCCCCCGATCACCGCGGCCCCCAACCCCATTGTACCCCCCCCCCCGTCCCCGTCCCCGTCCGATACCAACACCTTGTCTGTCTCTCTTACCTTTTTAATTGTCCCTTTAAACACTTCCCTTCCGGCAGCTAGTGCCTCAAGAAATAGGTGCTTCTTACCTCGCTGCGCCTCAGCTGCCCCACACCAGAGAGCGATAGATCGGTTCTTGATTAATAAGGGTATCAGGGTTATACGGAGAAGGCAGGAGAATGGGGATGAGAAACACATCAGCTGTGATTGACCGGCGGAGCAATCCTGATGGGCCAAATGGCCTCATTCTGCTCCAATGTCTTATGGCCTTATGTTCCAGAAATGGGACAGGTATTTTGAAGCGCACATTGTAATGATTGTCGCTGCCACCAGAGGGCAGTGAGAGACTGGGTGAATATATATAGTGAAGAAAATGTGATGGAGGGAGCCAGTGCGTAAACAGAAACATTATTTTAACACTGATATGAAACTTGAAATTTAAAACAAGTTATTTATTATCATGTGTTCTCACTGTTGCTATTACTGTTACAAATGTCCGATAGATAGACGAGTTCGCATTTGACGGGTTCAAATTAGAACATGATATAAGTACCTTCATCAGGACCTTCTTCTTGTCAAACCGAGTGGTCAGATTTGCAGGAAGAGTGAGTGAGGAGTGTGCAACAACGCTGCAGGAAGAGTGAGTGAGCAAAAGGCACCGCAATCCTTGGACAGCAGACATGAAGGTGAGATTTAGTCTCTCCCGCAAGAAAGTAGCTATAACAGGAAGGAGGGAATATATGTTCTCATTCGTTACTATGCAACTTGTCGGCAGTTCAAGTGAATAATTGCACCGTGCACATACCGATATACACCGCCAGAGAGCAGTGTGATGTATGGAAAGTATTTAACCTGGGAGGTCAGGTGTGTGCTCTCAGTGCGAGCTGGTGTCAGTGTGAAACGTGCAGAATGGGTGGTTAAACCTGAAGGAATGCTCAGCTCATTTAGTTAGTTTAACAGAAACACGTCACTGAGTGAACCCGAAGTAAGTGTTTGGCACCCCGTTAATTTTTCAGAATATAGTATTCATCTCCTGGTTCTGAGCCGAGCTCGGTATTGCGTGTGAACTGATAATGCTTCGGGTTCACACTGGCATTTTGCTGTGTTTCACTCTGATCTGCACGGAGGTGAGCGGAGAAGCTGCGATGCTGCAGCTCCCTGGGTGGATGGTTGTTAGTGAAGCGGGTAACGTGTCCATGAACTGCACCAGCAGTATAGCTTTTAACCTCGTAAGCTGGTACAGACAGTACCCGAACCAGTCACCCCAGCATCTGGTGATGGCCACAAGAGGAACCGACCAACACGGGAGGATTACAGCTTCAATCGCTGGAAACAATAAGCTCAGTATCCTGACTGTGAGAGCCGCGCGAGTTACAGACTCTGCCACCTATCTCTGCGCTGTGAGCCACAGTGTAACTAACAGAGGGAGACCCCATACAAAAACCTGCACCGTCTTACCAAGCCGCTTTGCTGTGTCTGCTATATCGGCGTTTCATGAGGCGGGATGTGGAATTCCATGGAAAGGGGGAATGAGAGCAAAACGTAGCGAGAAGGGGAAGATTTAAAGAGGGTGAAACATGAAGAGAATTGGAAATACAGTCGAAGGGGAAGCGTTAACATGCAAACCGGAATGAGTGAAAGAAGAATACGTAAAGATACGTAAAGATACGCACGTTCTGAAACAATGAAAAGAGAAATGAAAACAAGTGAGAAATAACGGGTGTGATGCATCGAGTGAAGGATCAGGTAAAATCATAAATGAAGCGACTCAGACATAATGTAAAACGGCCTTTGTTTTAACATCATTCAATCTTCCTTGATAATTCGACATGTCATGGCTTGAAAAACGGCTTTTGAAGAACTGCTATTGGATATTGCTCCATACGTAAATCTACACCCTTTCCACAGTTCTGACCATGTAAATTCCTCCCACTGGGAAACGCGCCAGAGGGCGAGGTGGTCCCAAATTATTTCCTGTTATTAACATAAAATATCGACAAAGAACTGGCGGTAACGCTGCGAGCTGCCGTCCCGATAACAGCTTGTTCAAAGTCTGATACACATTTTCTGCCCTGTGATCGTGGAGGTCTTTCCCAGTTTGTTATTGCCTCAGCAGGAATCCCGGGATCTGTAATTCTGTAACCTTTTCCTGCAATCCACAATGAACATCAAACTGTTTTTTTTTAGTTTGTCAGGATGTGGTTAGTGCTGGGCTTCGAACGTTTACAATTTAGATAAATGACTTGGACGGTATAGTTGCTAAATCTGCTCACCAGAGAGAGGTGTAGGAAAGTAAATGTTGAAGAGGACCTTAGGGGCCTATAAAAGGGCATGGACAGGGTAATTGAATGGACACATGTCTGGCAAACAGAATATAATGTGGAAAATATTAAATTGTAAATTTTGCGAAGCAGACACACAGAGAAGCTAATTATCTGACGAATTGCAGTGGACTGAGATTCGGAGGGATCTGGGTGTCCGAGTGCGTGAATCACAAACGTCAGTTTCCAGGTGCAGCAAATAATGAGGATATTGTTATTTATTGTGAGGTGAATGAATTCATCACAAAAACATGGAGGTTATGCTTCAATTATTGAGGGTATGCGTGGGATCACATCTGGAATATTGTGAAGTAGGGTGCGATTTGTTGCCAGTTTCTAATGGTCCCCGACTGTAACTCTCACTGTGGAGGCTGGATTATTGTTTCTTTGCTGAGCACTAACTGGGACTCTGACTGTTGGGTTTTTGTACGGGACCCGCTATATCTGTAGCAGTGTGGGCTGCAAGGCACAGAGATACAGTGCGCTATCAGACATCAGCGTGTTGACTATCATTAGCTCGCTAAGTTTCGCAGTTTTGTTTAAGGTTGCTGAAACGCGATCGGCGATGTCAGGGTGTCTGTAAAGGTTCTTTCCCAGAACACGAAGCATGTAATGTGGAGACTTCCCAGGACTCTGACTGTACCAGTACACATACGGGTTAGCAGTGCTTGTCTTCAAGTTGCAGGTTAGTGTGACATTACTTTCCTCTTCAATCTTTATTTCTGCATCCGGCTGCTCCACTGTATCCTGGTGGCTCCAATCTGACATAAAAAATAGATTAAGAACAACAATCAGTATCAAACCCAAATTGATCAACTTAATCTTCACCATCACTATTATTTTTACCAACAATAACATCGGGGTTACAGCAGCCAGGAGGAGAATGGAGTTTTACTGGGAAGGAAATACTGACTGAGAAGTGAGATAATGATGAGCATCTGAGCGAGCTGGTTCCCCATGATCCTTCCTGAGTCTGGAACTCTGCAGTGAGAGGAATCCTCTGTGAGAGACAGAAATACAGATCCCCGGCCCACAGCACTGCTGATCGTCCAATGGCAGAGGCAGCAGTTTCTCCAATGACACAATTGGGCCAGAGCGAGGGCAGCAACCGAAAGCTGTGGGCGGGGATACCGCAGTCTCAATATTGAGTGTGTGGTAACTCTCAGCTGCGCTCGGAGCGGAAAAAACGAAGGGGTGAATCTGCAGAAGACTGTGACCATCCTGCACCTGCTCACTGCTCCAGCCACTGAGAAAAAAAATCGAGCGGGAGGGACATAAAGCAACCGAGGCCCCTTTAAACACGGCTTCTGACACGAGACACTGCGTCACTGGATCTGCAAATAGTCTGCCTGTCAATGTCGAGCATCAAAAGAGCAGAAGGATAAACAAACCTGCCAATGTTTGTTCTCCATTGGCCTGGATGAAATTATCCCGGCTGATGGAGGTAAACCTCTATTAATTGTATGAGTCTGTGTAAATTCCCATCAATCTGTTAAACTGTACTGATGAGTATAATCTAGTACTTAATGTGCAAGAGCACCGCCGAGAAACGTGTCTGATTGAATCGCTCAGTGAATGAACATAGAACATAACAGCGCAGTACAGGCCCTTCGGCCCTCGATGTTGCGCCGACCTGTGAAACCTCTCTAAAGCCCATCTACACTATTCCCTTATCATCTATATGCCTATCCAATGACCATTTGAATGCCCTTAGTGTTGGCGAGTCTACGACTGTTGCAGGCAGGGCATTCCACGCCCCTACTACTCTCTAAGTAAAGAATCTACCTCTGACATCTGTCCTATATGTATCTCCCCTCAATTTAAAGCTATGTCCCTTCGTGCTAGACGTCACCATCCGAGGAAAAAGGCTCTCACTGTTCACCCTATCTAATCCTCTGATTATCTTGTATGCCTCAGTTAAGTCACCTCTTAACCTTCTTCTCTCTACCGAAAACAGTCTCAAGTCCCTCAGCCTTCCCTCATACGGGCTTCCCTCCATACCAGACAACATCCTGGTAAATCTCCTCTGCACGCTTTCCAATGTTTCCACGTCCTTCCTATAATGCGGCGACCAGAATTGCATGCAATACTCCAAATGCGGCCGCACCAGAGTTCTGTACAGCTGCAACATGACTTCATGGCTCCGAAACTCAATCCCTCTATCAATAAAAGCTAACACACTGTATGCCTTTTTAACAACCCGCTCAACCTGGGTGGCAACTTTCAGGGATCTATGTACATGGACACAGAGATCTCTCTGCTCATCCACACTACCAAGAATCTTACCATTAGCCCGTACTGTGTCTTCCTGTTATTCCTTCCAAAATGGATCACCTCACACTTTTCTGCATTAAACTCCATTTGCCACCTCTCAGCCCAGCTCTGCAGCTTATCTATGTCCCTCTGTAACTTGTAACATCCTTCCGCACTGTCCACAACTCCACCAACCTCAGTGTCATCTGCAAATGTACTCGCCCATCCTTCTACTCCCTCCTCCAGGTCATTTATAAAACTGACCATCAGCAGTGGCCCCAAAACAGATCCTTGTGGTACACCACTAGTAACTGGACTCCAGGCTGAACATTTCCCATCAACCACCACCCTTTGTCTTCTTCCAGCTAGCCAATTTCTGATCCAAAATGCTAAATCACCCTGAATCCCATGCCTCCGTATTTTCTGCAATAGCCTACCGTGGGGAACCTTATCAAACGCTTAACTAAAATCCATATACACCACATCAACTGCTTTACCCACGTCCACCTGTTTGGTCACCTTCTCAAAAAACTCAATAAGATTTGTGAGGCACGACCTACCCTTCACAAAACCGTGTTGATCTAAAGATGTGCGGGTTAGGTGAATTGGCCAATGATAAATTGCCCTTAATGTCCAAATTGCCCTTGGTGTTGGGTGGAGGTGTTGAGTTTGGGTAGGGTGCTCTTTCCAAGAGCTGGTGCAGACTCAAGGGGCCGAATGGCCACCTTCTGCACTGTAAATTCAATGATAATCTATGATTAATCTAGGACAAAGGTTCGGCACAACATCGTGGGCCGAAGGGCCTGTTCTGTGCTGTATTTTCTATGTTTTCTATGTTGACTATCTCTAATCAAATTATTCCTTTCCAGATGATTATACATCCTATCTCTTGTAAACATTTCCAAGACTTTTCCCATAACAGAAGTAAGGCTCACTGGTCTATAGTTACCGGGGTTGTCTCTACTCCCCTTCTTGAACAAGGGGACAACATTTGCTATCTTCTCGTCTTCTGGCACTATTCCTGTAGACAATGATGACATAAAGTTCAAAGCCAAAAGCTCAGCAAACTCCTCCCTAGCTTCCCAGAGAATCCTAGGATAAATGCCATCCAACCCAGGGGACTTATCTATGGGAATGAAATGAGTCAGAGTTTTAGAAGGAGAGAGCGACCCGGGCTCTGTCCAACTCATTGTTCCACCGAGACACAGCAGGGGGGCAGGCCTATTGTGACATCACTGAGGATACTTCTGTTGTTTATTTCATGTGACTTTCTAATTATCATGTTTGGGCTTTTCTCCCTCTGATGGTGAATTATGTTCAATCCGGTTCAGAATGAGGGTTACTGAATGGACTTAAGGTTTATAATATAGTAATCTTTATTGTCACAAGTAGGCTTATATTAACACTGTAATTATTGATTTGTATGTCAAAACATCAATGTCAGGAATGAGAATTGACTATTTAAATCTGGATTCTGCTCATTATTTCTTTCTCTGGTCCAGGTCCAATATATTGCACTGGAGGTCCGGTCCCAACTATCCCAGAGCTGGAACAGGAATCCAGTGCTTTCTGGCTTTCCAGTCCCCTGAACCATCCCCAACCGTCGTTCGCAGACAACATGAAAATGGGCGGTGTGCTAAATAGCGAGAAGGAAAGGTTGAGATTGCAGCATGATATAGACGGACGGGCCAGATGGGCAGAACAGCGGCAAATGGAATTTAACCCTGAAAAGGGTGAGATGATGCATTTTGGGAGGACTAACAATGCAAGAAAATACACAATGAACGGCAGGACGCCAAGAAGTATAGAGGCAAGAGGAACCTTGGGGTTCATGTCCGTAGATCCCCGAAGTCAACAGGAAAGGTAGATAGGTGGTTCAGGAGACATAGGGTGTACTTGCCTTTCTTAGCCCAGGCATGGAATATAAGAGTAGGGAGGTTATTATGGAGCTGTATAGGACGCTGGTTAGCCCGCAGTTGGAGTATTTTGTGCACATCTAGTCGCCACATTATGCGAAGGATGCGATTGCACCAGAGAGGGTGCAGAGGAGATTAATGAGACTACGTATATTTAAGAAAATCATTGGATATGTACTAAGTGCTTGGAGGTGATTCTGAGAGATGCGAAAAGGTCATGATATATGAATATAGTTTTTTTCCTTTCTATTAGTGTTATTTTAGCAGTGTCATGATAAAATATATCAACCTATAGCGTGATTTAATGGGAAAAAAGTGTCGTTTTGGGCGCAATTGGCAGGATGTTTCTCAAAGGCCGCATTGGCGAAATCGCAGCCCGTAATTAAGGACACTTAGTGTTGGAAAGTAGCCCCCATGAGCTTCTCACCATTACTGGCTGCCACGCCGTCAGATTCGCTGGATCCGCACCTCATCTAAGGAGGAGGGGGGGTGGGTGCTGCTCTTAAATGCTCCCTCACCATTCACAGCAGTCAACACACAAGCATGGCAATATCTAGAGCTGCCCCTCGCTTTGGCGATGCCGACCTGGCCAAGTTCCTTGATGCTGTGGATGCATGAGAAGGGACATACTGTTCTCCCGGGGGGGGGGGGGGGGGGGGGAGGCGGGTCAGAGGGCCGGCAGCAGAGGCACCAATACCACCTGGGAGGCAGTGACAACGACTGTCAGTGTGGGAGCATGGCAAGGGGGATCGCCGTCCAATGTAGGAAAAAGACCAATGACCCCCAGTGACCTGCAAGGGTAAGTTACCACCTCTCTCTTGGCATCAGGTCCGCCTGCCCCCCTCAAATCCATCGCCCTCCCCCCCCCCCCCCCCAACACATGGCTGGCTGCCGCCTTGCACGTGCTGGTCTTTGTGCTTGCTCCTCAGAGCTTACTGGCACCTAGCACCACAACCCCTTGATGTCCAGGTGAGGTGTCCACACATACCATCTGCTATCGAACTCCCCTCCCAGTCCCCAGGCATTGAGTTGAAGAGTAGGGAGGTTATTATGAAGCTGTATAGAATGCTGGTTAGACCGCAGCTGGAGTATGTTCTGCACATCTGGTCACCACATTATGGGAAGAATGTAATTGCACCAGAGCGGGTGCAGAGGAGATTAATCAGGAAGTTTTCTGGGCAGGAATGTTTCAATTGTGAAGAGAGGCTGGATAGGTTGGGATTATTGCCCTTAAAGCAGAGAATGCTGCGGAGGGTCTAATCGAGGTGTTCTAAATTCTGAGGAACATAGATAGGAAGAAACTTTGCCCCTTAGTAGAGGCGTCAACAACCGGGGGGCATAGATTTAAGATAAGGAGTAGGAATTTGGAGGGAATTTGAGCGGAGTGAGAACGTGGAACACACTGTGGAAACACTCGCAACACTGATGAAACGTTTAGATGAGGACTTGAAACGCCATTTCATACAAAGCTACGGACCAAGTGCTAGGAAATTGTTTTAGACTAGATGGATACTTGATGGCCGGGGCAAGCACGATGGGCCAAAGGGCCCGACTTTGCTGTAAAACGCGACGACTAAGGGGCCTGAGGCACGGAAACTGACGATGGCGCCACACGGCCTCTCCTTAGGTCAAAGAAAGTGAGGGAGAGACTGAACTGAGTTGCTGAAATGTAAGTGGGTTGTTAATGAAGATCACACGGGGCTGTTTCCTCCAGCAGATCCTTGGATAATACAACGATTGATGAGAAATAAAGACCAGGAAAATTCCATCTATTATCTACACTGCGATTTGTTAAACTATAGAGGGCGGTCTAAATAAAGGCAGAAGAAGATTCAACAATAACTTTAAGAAGCAACGTGTACACAAATGTAAGGGGGATGACCGGGATATGTAAATAATGCAGTTTTTCAAAGAAGAAGAATATAACTCTTTCAAAGTGTCTCGGGCAATATATATCGTGTGACCTCATCGCTGACTAGACGATTCTAGATTCTAGTCCAGTCTTGTCCTTCAAAGTCTATTTCTTCCCAGTGACTTGCACGATGAGCAGGTGCAGGGTTGTCACGGTGTAGGGAAGATTCAACCGTCGCTATTTCCGCTCCATCAGTTCCGAGTGCAGCTGAGAGTCACCGCACACTTCACTAAATATTGGGACTGCGGTATCCCCGCTCACAGCTTCCGGTTGCTGCTCTCGCTCTGGCCCAATTGTGTTACTGGAGAGGTTGCTGCTGGTGGTTCATTCCTCTCATTGGCCCGATCGGCAGTGCAGTGGGGCGGGGATCTGTATTTCTGTCTCTGACAGAGGATTTCTCTCATTGTAGAATTACAAACTCAAGAAGGATCATGAGGCACCGTCTCGCTTCGCTCCTCATTGTTTTCTCACTTCTCAGTAAGTATTTCCTTCCCAGTAACACTCCAGTCGCTTCCTGACTGCTGTAAGCCAGATGTTATTGTTGGTAAAATTACAGTGATTATTTTGCAGATTCTTTTATTGCTAAATATGAGGCTGACTCTGATTGTCATTATTGCTGTTATTTCTGTTAGAATGGAGCGAGCAAGATAACGTGGAACAAACGGAACCTGAAACAACGGTTAAAGAGAAAAGTGAAGTTACATTAACCTGCACATTGAAAACAAGTGCTCCTAGCCTTTATGTGTACTGGTACAGTCAGCAGCCCGGGAAAGCTCCAATATACATGTTTCGTCTTATTGGACAGAATGTGCAAAGGAACACCGACCTCAATGATCGGTTTTCTTCTACGTTTGATAAACAGAACAAGACTACGGAGCTAACAATCAGTAACACAATGATCTCCGACAGCGCCCTGTATTTCTGTGCCCTGGAGCCCACACTGCTACAGAGATATGCTGGATCCCGTACAAAAACTCCACACTTGCAGTTCCAGCTGCTGCTCAGCAGGGGCGCGTCCTCATCGGTAGTTTAGTTTCCATACTCAGAGTGACAAAATCTGTAAGAAAAGAACACTCAAAAACAGCAAGAGGTGAGGTCCACCTGCAGTTATTCCAGTTGACGATTGCCACTTGCATTCATAACAGATATAATATTGACGAATCGATCTGTGATTCCTTAACTCCTGCTTAATGTTCATATCCTGGTGTACAGACTCGCTCACTCAGTAAACTATCAGGTCTCACTAAACGACAACAAATGCAGCAATTTATATACATGTCGAACTTTTCAAATCATTACATGTCCCAAGGAGTTTCAGAGGAATATTTAGGTCGTATGGTCAAAAACGTGGTCAAAGAGTTTGGTTATTTGGGGTGGCACAGTAGCTAGTACTGCTACTTCACAGCGCCAGGGACCCAGATTCAAACCTGGCCTTGGGCGAGTTTGTGGCATTTGCATGAGGTGCCCGTGTCTGATTTGGTTTCCTCCCTCAATCCAAAAATATGCTGTGGATAAAAATATGCAGAACAGGTGGATTAGGTGGATTTAATAAACCTCAATCAGGTCCCCCTTCAGCCTTCTCTGCTCCAAGGAAAACAACCCCAACTTAACCAGCCTCTCTTCATAGCTGAAACACTCCATCCCCGGCATCATCCTGGTGACTCTCCACTGCACCCTCTTTACTGCAATCAAATCCTTGCTACAGTGTAGTGACCAGAACTGCACATAATACTCCAGCTGTGGCCTAACAGCTCCACCATAGCCTCCCTGCTCTTATATTCAATGGAAAATAAACTTAAATATTTCATAAGCCTTCTTAACCACTTGTCCTCTACCTTTAGGGGTCTATGGATACGCACCCGGGGTGCCTCTGGTTACTGTAATTCCTAGCGTCTACCATTCATTGTATATTCCCTTGCCTTTTTAGTCCTGCCAAAATGTATCACCTCGCACTTTTCAGAGTCCATTTGCCACTATTCTAAGGTTTTCCTCCTCACTATTAACCACATCAACAATTTTCTCGGAATCTGCAAACTTACTGATTATACCTCTTGCCAGCGTTCTTGGGTTACACGGAATGTGGAGCTGAGGCCATGGTCACCTTAGCCATGATCTCATTGAATTGTGGAGTAAACTCGAGCGGCCGATTGACCGACTCCCTGCTACTATGTCGGATGTTCATATGGCAATGAAAAGGCCCTGCATTTTCCTGAGTGACTGTTTGTTATCATAGAATCATAGAATTTACAGTGCAGAAGGAGGCCATTCGGCCCATCGAGTCTGCACCGGCTCTTGGAAAGAGCACCCCACCCAAGGTCAACACCTCCACCCTATCCCCATAACCCAGTAACCCCACCCAACACTAAGGGCAATTTTGGACACTAAGGGCAATTTATCATGGCCAATCCAGCAAACCTGCACATCTTCCGGACTGTGGGAGGAAACCGGAGCACCCGGAAGAAACCCACGCACACAGGGGGAGGACGTGCAGACTCCGCACAGACAGCGACCCAAGCCGGAACCGAACCTGGGACCCTGGAGCTGCGAAGCAACCGCGCTATCCACAATGCTACCGTGCCGCCCTTAAAACCCTTTAAAAAGTTCTAAAACAAAACTTATTATGAATACAGTATTATCACACCATTATCCTTCAATGGTGTGGCGAACCCTATGCCGCAGCCGGTTCGCTGTACTTGTTATCAGAAAATTATCACATCTTGCTTCATTGCAGCAGAGAAATGCATTCCTCCGATTGCCAGCGACACTCCAGTGAAAGGCAAGGCCAGTAGTATTGGGCAGCCAATATCTGGATATAAATGTGTACGTGGCAAACCCGGAAGTGTGTAACTCGTGGAATTAACCTAATGACAGGAATGTTATAGCACTCGGAATCGCAGACACACAGAACCACACAGTTCAGACGAGGCCCTTCGGCCCCTCGTGTCTGCACCAACACGCGAAAAACACCGGACCGACCGACCTAACCCTATTTGCCAGCACTTGGCCCATAGCCTTGAATGTTATGACGTGCCATGTGCTCATCCTGGTACTATTTAAAGGATGTGAAGCAGACTGCCTCTACCACCCTTCCAGGTAGTTTATTCCAGACCGTAACCACCCTCTAGGTAAATAAGATGTTCCTCAAATCCCCCATTACCTCCTGCTCCTCACCTTGAACTTGTGTCCCCTCGTAACTGACCCTTCAATTCAGGGGAACAGCTGCTCCCTATCCACACTGCCCCTCATGATCTTGTCCACCTCGATCAGGTCGCCCCTCAGTCTTCTCTGCTCCAGCGAAAAGAACCCAAGCTTATCCAACCTCTCTTCATAATTTAAATGTTCCATCCCAGGCAACATCCTGGTGAATCTCCTCTTCACCCCCTCCAGTGCTATCACATCCTTCCTATAATGTGGCGACCAGAACTGCACACAGCACTTCACCTGTGGTCTCACGACAGTTCTGTACAATTCCAACATGATCTCCCTGCTTTTATCATCTATGCCTCTATTGTCCCTCCAAGCAGGGGTTGCGCGGTGACACAAGGGCGGCACAGTAGTTAGCACTGCTGCCTCGTAGCGCCAGGGACCCGAGTTCACTTCCGGCCGTGAGTGACTGTGCGCAGTTTGCACTTTCTCCCCGTGTCTGCGAGGGTTTCCTTTGGCTGTTTAAGTTTCTTTTTCATTGTCATTACTTTACAAGAGTTACAAAGCCAGAGCTCAGAGTGTGAACAGGGGCAAACCCCTAATGCAGCTCCTTGCCTGCTCCAAAAGCCAATTCAAATTCAATCCAATTCACGGTCCCCACAAAAGAAACATACCAGATGCAGGCATTACACCTGACCTCACGCTCACCTTAGCCAAAAGGCCGAGAAGCGATTTCCTCCCACAGTTCAAAGATGTCTAGGAAATCTGGATTGGCCATGTTAATTGGCCCTTAGTGCCCCTTTGTCTCAATCGAGCGAAGTATGTCTCTGATCAGCGTGGGAATCCAACATCAGACATGTCGTGTCAATGGAAACTTCAAGTATTTTCGATCGACAAATTGATTTCTATTAAAGTCAAACCGGGCATCTTGTGTTTCCCATGTCCCAACTGATAGTAATTCTCGTGTTGCTCGGCGGTTATTGTATATTAAGCGTACATTGTAATAACAATCTTTATCAGTGTCACAAGTAGGCTTACATTAACACTGCAATGAAATTACTGTGAAAAGCCCCACGTCGCTACTTTCCAGCGCCTGTTCGGGTACACTGAGGGAGAATTCAGAATGTCCAAATTACCTAACCGCACGTCTTTTCGGGAATTGTGGGAGGAAACCGGAGCACCCGGAGGAAACCCCCGCAGACACGGGGAGAACGTGCAGACTCCGCACAGACAGTGACTCAAGCCGGGAATCGAACACAGGTTCAGGAGCTGTGAGGCAGCAGTGCTAACCACTGTGTATATAAAGTACCGCAGCAGATATTGATCCATTCTGCATTTCGTTACAGGAACAGGTAATGAGGAGTCTTTGCCCTTGGACTAAGCTTGAAGAGCAGGCCATGATTTTCGCCTATCATTTGACTGCTTCCCTCTGCTGCTAGGTAGATATTCCGGTTTTTAAAGTTACAATAAAATTCGCGGCATGATAGCTCTCAACATTGCTCAAACTCTTCCTCGGTTGATCTACATGACAGAAAAATGTTCGGTAAATAGACTCTACTGCTTCCGTGAGCACAGGAACACCTCATTCGCGAAAAGGAACCTCAGTGAAGCTGTAAATACTCACCGACGCTTCTCTTTGGCACTTTAGATTTTCTCTAACTCTGTGCCACACTGCGCAGTAATTGACCTCCCTGTCCTCCACACCGAGAGCGCTTATACTGAGCTAACCGTTCAGTTTCGATTCGTCAGCAGCCGCCAGATATCGTCCTGAAACTTCATCTTTCATCGTTACTAAGGTGTTGGTGATGATCCATCTCGATGGCTGTACCGGATTCTCCTGAAACCATTGCATTTGGTACATGTTGGGATCTTTATATTGGCAATCTAACTTCACCAAATCCTATTCTGACACTGTTATTGTCACCGGCAACTAAGTTACTGGATTTGCGCATAGCCCACCTGCATCTGTTCCCTTCACTGTTTCATAGAATTTACAGTGCAGAAAGAGGCCATTCGGCCCATCGAATCTGCACCGGCTCTTGGAAAGACCCTATCCCCATAACCCAGTAACCCCACCCAACACTAAGGGCAATTTTGGACACTAAGGGCAATTTATCATGGCCAATCCACCTAACCTACACATCTTTGGACTGTGGGAGAAAACCGGAGCACCCGGAGGAAACCCACGCAGACACGGGGAGGACGTGCAGACTCCGCACAGACAGTGGCCCAAGCCGGAATCGAACCTGGGACCCTGGAGCTGTGAAGCAATTGTGCTAGCCACAATGCTACCGTGCTGCCCCAAAGTCTCGCCCAATACCTCCCAAATTTTCGCTTGCAACATAATCTCTCTCACTTTGTAGCCAATCACTGTTCGTTTCTTCCTGCCTCGGTATTTGTTCTCGACCGGCTGCACTTGTGACTTTTTCAGCTCTGATGTGAAACAACAAATCTTCACCATATCTTCACCTCTTTCCCTTTCTGCCTTCATCTCTCCCTCATTTTTTTGATTCTCTCCCACTACTTATCACTCGTTATCTCCCTCATTTCTACCATTCCCTTTCATCGTGTTCTCATCCCAACATCTCGAACGTTTTCGTTCTATTTAGCTCACTCTTTCTATCACAGTCTCTCCCTGTAAATCTGTCATTTGTTTTTCTTCATTTATTAGTTCCCATTTCTCAGTATTGCTGCATTTTCCCTCTCACAGTCTATTCATCTAAATTCTCCGTTCTCTCTCTCTCTGTCTCGCTCTGTTTGCCTTCATGTCTCTCTTTCATTATCTACCATTGTCTTTCCTACTGTTTATCTCCCTGTTTGGAAGAACAGCCCGCACTGCACAGTTATACTCATTCCATATCTGTTGGTTGATTTCGACCTCCATTGGAACATAGATATTCGGGGTAAGCGCCGTGATATTTACTGAAATGTGTAACTGCGGACATAGAGCTAGGTCCCAGGAATTCGGCGACCGGATTTCTCTTGAATTGGACAAGGGCAACGAGGCATCGCAATTAATTATCCGAGAGGTAAGTACTCGCTGAGGTTTTTGTACCAGCTCTTGTCTTTTATTTGACGCGCTGCCTCACTGCACAGTAATAGACCGCTCCGTCCTCCACACTGAGGCTGCTTATATTGAGGTAACCAGACTTTGTCGACTCGTGGCCTATGCCGGATATCGTCCAGAGATTTCATCTTTTTTCAGTGTTACCGCATTGCTAATTATCCATTTTGGAACTTGTGTCTGTTTTTGTAGATACCATTGCATGGTGAATATCAGCTGGTCTGCATATTCACAGTCTAACTGCGCCGATCCTTCTTCTAACACAGTTAAGGACACCGGAGATTGAGTTACGGGAACTACACGCAATCCGTCTGTGAATGATGAATGAGCATAAGAGCATCGTGTTAAAGAGGATCGATCGAGAGTTGTGTCTATCTGTATGGGTGTGTAAATTCCCATTTACCAGGCTGCACGGTAACACAGTGGTTAGCACAATTGCTTCACAGCTCCAGGGCCCCAGGTTCGATTCCGGCTTGGGTCACTGCCTGTGCGGAGTCTGCACATCCTCCCCGTGTGTACGTGGGTTTCCTCCGGGTGCTCCGGTTTCCTCCCACAGTCCAAAGATGTGCAGGTTAGGTGGATTGGCCATGATAAATTGCCCTTAGTGTCCAAAATTGCCCTTAGTGTTGAGTGGGGTTACTGGGTTATAGGTATAGAGTGGAGGTGTTGACCTTGGGTAGGGTGCTCTTTCCAAGAGCCGGTGCAGACTCGATGGGCCGAATGCCCTCCTTCTGCACTGTAAATTCTATGATTCTATGGTAAGATATTTAGATAAAGTCGCCACAGTCCCAGATTTTCGTAGGTTACTTTCCCCTTTGAGGGGGAGAGCTGAATGGTGGCGATTTAACCTGAGCATCCCCACCCCTCCGTCAAGGGACAGTTGAGAAGGCAGGTTCTTCATTAATACCCTCAGCCGGTATGGAAATTGAACCGGCGCTTGCATCACTAATGAGCTTTCCAGCCAACTGAACTAAACCGGCCGCCAAGATCGATCTTCTGGTCAACTATAAAATACAAGCAAAAACTCTTGCGTCAATCTGCTAAATTATCCTGGTGATCTTAACCCGGGACTTACGATGCAACAGCGCTGTCAGTATTATCAGAAACATGTCTGACTCAATCTCTCTCAGTGAACGGGAATGTAATAAGTCAGGGATTGAGAAGGAGGAAGGGAACCCGGCCTCTTTATAGCTCATTGTTCCACCCACACACTGCAGGAGGCCAGACCCATTGTGACCAAACTCAGGGTAGCACAGTGCTTAGCACAGTTGCTTCATAGCTCCAGGATCCCAGGTTCGATTCCCGACTTGGGTCACTGTCTGTGCAGAGTCTGCACGTTCTCCCCGTGTGTGCGTTGGTTTCCTCCGGGTGCTCCGGTTTCCTCCCACAGTCCAAAGATGTGCGGGTTAGGCAGATTGAACATTCTAAATTGCCCTTCGTGTTCAACAAGGTTAGGTGAGGTTACGGGGACAGAGGGTGGAGGTGTGGGGCTTAAGTGGGGTGCTCTTTCCAAGAGCCGGTGCAGACTCGATGGACCGAATGGCCTCCTTCTGCACTGTAAATTCTATGAAGTTACCATCCCTATTGGCGTTGACGTGGCCACACGGGACTTTAGGATTAGCATGCTTCAGTTTGACTGCCCCTACTGACGGATTCTGTTCCATCGGGACTTGAATGGCTGGATCCATTGGGTGGATTTAATGTTAACTGATTTAGATTTTTTTAGAAGTGTCAAATATTGCCTCCTGGAAATGTAAATTGGAGCTGATGAGATATTTCTCGCGATGTTTATGCTTCAAAAAATGTTATTCAATAAGTGTTCACATGGGTAAAACTAGTTTTTCGGAAAAGAAAATCTGAAGACGTGGGCGAAGGTGTGGGGGATATAGGCTAGAATTGTACCAGGATCTGGAGACTTCACAAAGGAGAACGGTGCATAGAAACTGAGATTGTTCTTGTTATATCAAACCAGTAAAAGGAAAGACTTGCTTAGGAATCGCTGTGGGCGTAACTGTTTCCACTAAAATGATAGCCCAAGCATCCCTAATTAAGAGGAAAAAGACCGAGAGGTGGTAGATTCCTTCATTAAAATGAGATGTGTTCAAATCTAGAATTGACTGCCTAAAAAGGCTGGCAGGAAAAAAATTTAAATGTAACTTTCAAAAGGGAATGATCTAGGAAAGGGGAATTGGCGGGCTATGTGAAAAAATGCGGGTGGGGTTAGGCTGGAAGACGAATTGGTTAATTATCTCATAAGACACAGGTTAGATAGGCCGAAAGGGCTCATGCCATTTTCGGACTTCCTGATATTTGCCTTCCTTCATTCTTCTACCGTCTATTTATTTGCAGCCATTTGAACAGTGAGCAGTTGCAAGATGGTCTCAGACGTTTGGAGACTCAAGCGTTGCTAATTCCGCTCCGTCAGTTCTGAGTGCAGCTGCGCACACTGCACTCAACATTCAGTCTGCGTCATCCCGCCCACCGCTTCCGTTTGCTGCTCTGCCCTGATTGGGTTATTGGCTGCTCCGTTCATTGGTTGAACCAGCCGTGCAGGGGGACGGTGAACTGTATTTATGTCTCTCACAGAGGTTTTCTCTCTCTGCACAGTTACAGACTCAGGAAGGACCATGAGGAACCGTCTCACTCCGATCTTCATCGTTATATCATTTTTCAGTAAGTCCCAGTAACACTCAGTCTCCTCCTCATTGTTCTAACCCTGATGTTATTATTAATAAAATAATAGCGATGCTGATTATGATGCGTCAATAGATGAATATGGGACTGATACTGTTGTTGTTTTCCCTCTATTTTGATATCAGAATGGAGCCACCAAGACACAGTGGAGCAACCGGCTGCAAAAATGACGATTGAAGAAGGAAGTAATATCACACTAACCTGCACTTTGAAAACAAGCGATTCTGATCCGTATGTGTACTGGTACAGTCAAAGCGCCGGGCACCCTCCATATTATCTGCTTCATATTCTGGGAGGGAAACTATTCAGACACAGCGACATCAGTGACCGCTTTTCAGCTACTTTAGATAAAACTGCGAAGATTACCAAGCTAATGATTGCCAACACCCTGATCTCTGACAGTGCGGTATATTTATGCGCCCTGCAGCCCACAGTGATACCGATCTCATGGACCCCTTACAAAAACCCCACAGTGAGAATTCCAGTTAGTGCTCAGCAGAGGGTGACACACACCGATTATCAGACGTAACAGCCTCCCCGAACAGGCGCCGGAATGTGGCGACTAGGGGCTTTTCACAGTAACTTCATTGAAGCCTACTTGTGACAATAAGCGATTTTCATTTCATAATCCAGCCTGCACAGTGAGTGTCATAGTCAGGGACCATCGTAAAACAGCAACAAACGCAACTCCCTACAAGAACAGAGAATAACCACTTCCAGTCATATCATTGTACGAAGTCTTACAACACCAGGTTAAAGTCCAACAGGTTTGTTTCGATGTCACTAGCTTTCGGGGCGCTGCTCCTTCCTCAGGTGAATGAAGAGGTATGTTCCAGAAACACATATATAGACAAATTCAAAGCTGCCAGACAATGCTAGGAATGCGACCATTAGCAGGTGATTAAATCTTTACAGATCCAGAGATGGGGTAACCCCAGGTTAAAGAGGTGTGAATTGTCTCAAGCCAGGACAGTTGGTAGGATTTCGCAGGCCAGATGGTGGGGGATGAATGTAATGCGACATGAATCCCAGGTCATATCATTCACAGCTGTCCGGATTTACCATTGAGTTCAGCAATTTCGGACTGTGAACTCTCTCCTCCACCTTCACTCCATTTTTTTCGAACAAGTTATTTTCATATCTTCCATCGATCCGTTTTTTCTTGACCATTGTCTCCCCTCCCCCACTCCCCGCCACTGGGGTCATCTGTACCTTGGTAGTCCTTTGACACACTGCTTACCCCTGTACTGCCATTGACACATTCTGACCTCTTAATGTGCCAATAACAGTATCCTTCTTAGCCATTATCACCAGCATATACATTCCATTTGTGCACCTGTCCATATCTTTGTTAATCTCCACCTATCACTGATCCACTATCTAGCCCCCCATCCGCTCCACGCCCCTCCCCCACAACAGTATAAACTGACGTAATTTGCAGTTCGCTCCAGCGTTGACAGTCATCCAGAAACGTTAGCTCCATTCTCTCTCCACAGATGCTGTCAGACCTACCGAGTTTTTACAGCATTTTTTTCCTCTGTAAATGCAGTAATATTACTGTGCCATTTACACTAGCAAAGGTGAACATTACCAATCGCTCTATGTTGCTTTCATTCCCCCCGCCCACCCTTAATGCCTTCCTCTGTGATTTTTCGAGCCGTTCCCCAGAAGTCAATACATTTTCTTCTTCCACCTTTCAATTAAACTTTTCAGATCATTAATAGTTCTTTGAACATTAATTCAGAACTATTCCAACCCAGCTGCCCATAGATTCATCCTCAGTTTTCTCGGAGGTCGGTAATACGGATTTTATTCAATATTGAACAATTCACTAATCCTGACACGCATCTGTTGACTTTGCTTTCCTCCAAATGGAACGGGTGTGCAAGTATTGCCTCTGTTACAGAGAGTGGGGGGGGGGGGTATATAATGTTCGGTGGGAAGATTATTATTGATTTAAGATCGTTACACGTTGAGTCTCTGTGTGAGATTTTATCTGCTGTTGCCCTTACTACAGCAGATGTTGCTGACTTGCCTGCCCTTACTGGACAGGGTGCTCCGGCTGTCCTATGCTTGGCATTGTTGTATCAGCAGTTCACTGGAATGAGGCTCGATAGTTTTGCTCTGTCAGAGGCTATCGTGATTGATTTGACCGCAGAGCTACCCATGGAACCGTCACGTGGGACGATCTCACTGGTTATTATTTCATTTTTAAATCAATATTTTCTTCCCAGATAAAATCCATTCAGTCCATTTCTCCTGCCATCTAGTTGTTATCATGGATATACTGATGATGATGATGCTGATGAAATAATGATCATTACTACCATTTATGTTAGTATAGGAGGATTCAGAAAATAATTGTATTCGCTGGAGTTCAGAAAAATAAGGGGAGACCTCAGATAAACTTATAAACTTACAACAGGACTGAAGGGGGTATTTGCAGGAGGGATGTTCCCGATGGTGGACGTGTCCAGAACCAGGGGTCAGTCTGAGGATGCGTGGCCGACTATTTTGGACAGGCATGAGGAGAGATTTCTTCACCCAGTGAGTGATCAGCCTGTGGAATTCGTTACCACAGGGAGTAGTTGAGGCCAAAATATTGTCTGTTTTCAAGAACAGTTAGATCCAGCACTTCGGGCGAAGGGGATGACAGTATTTGGGGGAATGTGGGATTAGGCTCTTGAGTTAGATGACTCATAATGAATGGCTGAGCAGGCTCGATGTTCCGAATGGCCTCCTTCTGTTCCTATTTTCTCTGTTTCTACATCAGGACCGAGCCAATAAGACACATTGGGACGGTGGGTTGCTGAAATGAGGCTTGGAAAGGAAAGTAATATCACCCCAAACTACACCTTAAATCAAGTTTTTCTGAATGTTCAGTGTTCTGTTCGTATTAACAGCGCTATCATCCTCCAGAGTACATGCATAATCTCTGCAGAGGGAGAAAAACCTGGAACATCGATATTACTGATCGATTCTATTTCACGTTTAGCAAAACTATCAAAATCACCGAGCTGACGGTCATCAAAGCCCTGATCTCCGACACCGCTGTGTATTTCCGTGCCATGAGTCCCCACGCTGCTATCGAGAGAAAGCAGGTCAAACACAGTGACAATTCCAGTTACTACGCAGCAGAGGGCGCTTGCAAACAGGAGCAATAATTTAACCTGTGGGGTGAAAGCCAGAGGAATCTATCTCAAAATGCAATAAACACAAAACGCAGCAATCACTGGTGAGGTCCACTCGCAAAATTATAATACTTGATGATTTCAATTCGCAATATATTAAAAATGATCTTCACAAATGCAACTGTGCAGCCTTAGTTGTCCTTGAGAACATAGAACATAGAAAAATACAGCACAGAACAGGCCCTTCGGCCCACGATGTTGTGCCGAACCTTTGTCCTAGATTAATCATAGATTATCATTGAATTTACAGTGCAGAAGGAGGCCATTCGGCCCTTTGAGTCTGCACCGGCTCTTGGAAAGAGCACCCTACTCAAACTCAACACTTCCACCCAACACCAAGGGCAATTTGGACATTAAGGGCAATTTATCATGGCCAATTCACCTAACCCGCACATCTTTGGACTGTGGGAGGAAACCGGAGCACCCGGAGGAAACCCACGCAGACACGGGGAGGACGTGCAGACTCCGCACAGACAGTGACCCAAGCCGGAATCGAACCTGGGACCCTGGAGCTGTGAAGCAATTGTACTATCCACAATGCTACCGTGCTGCCCTTGAGAACAAATAAATCTACACTATCATTTTACTGTAATCCATGTACCTATCCAATAGCTGCTTGAAGGTCCCTAATGTTTCCGACTCAACTACTTCCACAGGCAGTGCATTCCATGCCCCCACTACTCTCTGGGTAAAGAACCTACCTCTGATATCCCTCCTATATCTTCCACCTTTCACCTTAAATTTATGTCCCCTTGTAATGGTTTGTTCCACCCGGGGAAAAAGTCTCTGACTGTCTACTCTATCTATTCCCCTGATCATCTTATAAACCTCTATCAAGTCGCCCCTCATCCTTCTCCGTTCTAATGAGAAAAGGCCAAGCACCCTCAACCTTTCCTCGTAAGACCTACTCTCCATTCCAGGCAACATCCTGGTAAATCTTCTTTGCACCTTTTCCAAAGCTTCCACATCCTTCCTAAAATGAGGCGACCAGAACTGTACACAGTACTCCAAATGTGGCCTTACCAAAGTTTTGTACAGCTGCATCATCACCTCACGGCTCTTAAATTCAATCCCTCTGTTAATGAACGCGAGCACACCATAGGCCTTCTTCACAGCTCTATCCACTTGAGTGGCAACTTTCAAAGATGTATGAACATATACCCCAAGATCTCTCTGCTCCTCCACATTGCCAAGAACTCTACCGTTAACCCTGTATTCCGCATTCATATTTGTCCTTCCAAAATGGACAATCTCACACTTTTCAGGGTTAAACTCCATCTGCCACTTCTCAGCCCAGCTCTGCATCCTATCTATGTCTCTTTGCAGCCGACAACAGCCCTCCTTACTATCCACAACTCCACCAATCTTCGTAACGTCTGCAAATTTACTGACCCACCCTTCAACTCCCTCATACAAGTCATTAATGAAAATCACAAACAGCAGAGGACCCAGAACTGCTGCCTCCGATACGCCACTGGTAACTGGGCTCCAGGCTGAATATTTGCCATCCACCACCACTCTCTGACTTCTATCGGTTAGCCAGTTCGTTATCCAACTGGCCAAATTTCCCACTATCCCATGCCTCCTTACTTTCTGCATAAGCCTACCATGGGGAACTTTATCAAATGCCTTACTAAAATCCATGTACACTACATCCACTGCTTTACCTTCATCCACATGCTTGGTCACCTCCTCAAAGAATTCAATAAGATTTATAAGGCAAGACCTACCCCTCACAAATCCGTGCTGACTATCCCTAATCAAGCAGTGTCTTTCCAGATGCTCAGAAATCCTATCCTTCAGTACCCTTTCCATTACTTTGCCTACCACCGAAGTAAGACTAACTGGCCTGTAATTCCCAGGGTTATCCCTAGTCCCTTTTTTGAACAGGGGCACGACATTCGCCACTCTCCAATCCCCTGGTACCACCCCTGTTGACAGTGAGGACGAAAAGATCATTGCCAACGGCTCTGCAATTTCATCTCTTGCTTCCCATAAAATCCTTGGATATATCCCGTCAGGCCCGGGGGACTTGTCTATCCTCAAGTTTTTCAAAATGCCCAACACATCTTCCTTCCTAACAAGTATTTCCTCGAGCTTACCAATCTGTTTCACACTGTCCTCTCCAACAATATCGCCCCTCTCATTTGTAAATACAGAAGAAAAGTACTCGTTCAAGACCTCTCCTATCTCTTCAGACTCAATACACAATCTCCCGCTACTGTCCTTGATCGGGCCTACCCTCGCTCTAGTCATTCTCATATTTCTCACATATGTGTAAAAGGCCTTGGGGTTTTCCTTGATCCTACCCGCAAAAGATTGTTCATGCCCTCTCTTAGCTCTCCTAATCCCTTTCTTCAGTTCCCTCCTGGCTATCTTGTATCCCTCCAATGCCCTGTCTGAACCTTCTTTCCTCAGCCTTACATAAGTCACCTTTTTCCTCTTAACAAGACATTCAACCTCTCTTGTCAACCATGGTTCCCTCACTCGACCATCTCTTCCCTGCCTGACAGGGGCATACATATCAAGGACACGTAGCACCTGTTCCTTGAACAAGTTCCACATTTCACTTGTGTCCTTCCCTGCCAGCCTATGTTCCCAACTTATGCACTTCAATTATTGTCTGACAACATCGTATTTACCCTTCCCCCAATTGTAAACCTTGCCCTGTTGCACGTTCCTTTCCCTCTCCATTACTAAAGTGAAAGTCACAGAATTGTGGTCACAATCTCCAAAATGCTCCCCCACTAACAAATCTATCACTTGCCCTGGCTCATTACCCAGTACTAAATCCAATATTGCCCCTCCTCTGGTCGGACAATCTACATACTGTGTTAGAAAAGCTTCCTGGACACACTGCACAAACACCACCCCATCCAAATTAGTTGATCTAAAGAGTTTCCACTCAATATTTGGGAAGTTAAAGTCGCCCATGACTACTACCCTATGACTTCTGCACCTTTCCAAAATCTGTTTCCCAATCTGTTCCTCCACATCTCTGCTACTATTGGGGGGCCTATAGAAAACTCCTAACAAGGTGACTGCTCCTTTCCTATTTCTGACTTCAACCCATACTACCTCAATAGGGTGATACTCCTCGAACTGCCTTTCTGCAGCTGTTATACTATCTTGAATTAATAATGCCACACCCCCACCTCTTTTACCACCCTCCCTAATCTTATTGAAACATCTATAACCAGGGACCTCCAACAACCATTTCTGCCCCTCTTCTATCCAAGTTTCCGTGATGGCCACCACATCGTAGTCCCAAGTACCGATCCATGCCTTAAGTTCACCCACCTTATTCCTGATGCTTCTTGCGTTGAAGTATACACACTTCAACCCATCTCCGTGCCTGCAAGTACTCTCCTTTGTCAGTGTTCCCTTCCCCACTGCCTCACTACACGCTTTGGCGTTCTGAATATCGGCTACCTTAGTTGCTGGACTACAAATCCGGTTCCCATTCCCCTGCCAAATTAGTTTAAACCCTCCCGAAGTGTACTAGAAAACCTCCCTCCCAGGATATTGGTGCCCCTCTGGTTCAGATGCAACCCGTCCTGCTTGTACAGGTCCCACCTTCCCCAGAAGGCGCTCCAATTATCCAAATACCTGAAGCCCTCCCTCCTACACCATTCCTGCAGCCACGTGTTCAGCTGCACTCTCTCCCTATTCCTAGCCTCGCTATCACGTGGCACCGGCAACAAACCAGAGATGACAACTCTGTCTGTCCTGGCTTTTAACTTCCAGCCTAACTCCCTAAACTTGTTTATTACCTCCACACCCCTTTTCCTACCTATGTCGTTGGTACCAATGTGCACCACGACTTCTGGCTGCTCCCCCTCCCCCTTAAGGATCCTGAAGACACGAGACATCCCTGGCCCTGGCACCCGGGAGGCAACATACCTTCCGGGAGTCTCGCTCGCGTCCACAGAATCTCCTATCTCTTCCCCTAACCATTGAATCTCCTACAACTATTGCTTTTCTATTCTCCCCCCTTCCCTTCTGAGCCCTAGAGCTAGACTCAGTGCCAGAGACCTGGCCGCTAGGGCCTTCTCCCGGTAGGTCATCCCCCCCACAACAGCATCCAAAACGGTATACTTGTTTTGAAGGGGAACGGCGACGAGGGATCCCTGCACTATCTGCCTGTTTGTTTTTTTCCCCCTGACTGTAACCCAGCTATTCTTGTCCTGTACCTTGGGTGTGGTTACCTCCTTGTAACTCTTCTCAATCACCCCCTCTGCCTCCCGGATGATCCGAAGTTCATCCAGCTTCAGCTCCAGTTCCCTAACACGGTCTTTGAGGAGCTGAAGTTAGGTGCACTTCCCGCAGGTATAGTCAGTGGGTCACCGGTGGTATCCCTCACCACCCACATCCTACAGGAGGAGCATGTAACTGGCCTAGCCTCCATCCCCTCTTACCTGACAGAATATAGCTGCCCTGTGGACTAACTAGATCTCCGCCCTCCGACCCTGCTCCCAGTCAGCTACACTTTCTGTAAACTCCTGGCTCTCTTCGCACTCTTTGCGGAAATGTCGGAAACAAAATGAAAGGAGCACCTTACTCCCTCCTCACCTAACTCCCTCGGTCACCAAACTCTCACTATCGCACTCAAATGCACCAAATTCAGCACTCCCTCGGTCACCAAACTCTCACTATCGCACTCAAATGCACCAAATTCAGCACTCAGTGCAAACAAAGTCTGCACTGTAGGGGATCACTTTTGTACTATGAATCTAGCCTCTGACAACTGGCCTAATCCAATTAACTAATTAACAAGCTCCAGCTGCAAGTGCCTACAAGTAGAAGCCTGTTTAAAGCTGATTGAAAATTCACCTTCTTCTAAACCAAACAGCAACTTTTAAGTTAATTAACTAAATAAAAGACTAAACTTTAGATAAAAATGAAGCCTAATACTCCCTCGGTCACCAAACTCTCACTATCGCACTCAAATGCACCAAATTCAGCACTCAGTGCAACAAAAAAAAACTGAGACTTAACATTTATTTCCCCACACTGCTCCATCGAGTCGCCAGTTCCCACGTTTCACCCATAATCGTTTTACTTTCTTTCTTTTGACATTTAGGTTAATGATTTAAAACTCAATTTTCTGCTCGGCATATTATTTCAGTCCGGCAAAAGTCCAGCTTTCCAAATATCAAAATAGTCAGCCCAGGCCAATGAATAACCACAGAATCTCTCCTCTTCAGGCCGCCGGCATCAGAACATCTATCCGATATCCACGAGCGGGCGAGAGGCCGGCAGCTCACAATATCGCTGGTGGGGTTCGCAGCACCTGTAGCGAGTTGAGCAAGACCTCGTCCATTTTGAAATAAACATAGGTTTAATGGTTGAACTCAACTTACCTCAATGGTTTGGAGAAGCTAATGCAGGCAATAATCATCACGAAGACATTCTCATATCGCAGGCTTTGCGCCTGACATTGGTCAGAGCACAGAGAGAGGGAGGGAAGGCGTGTCTGATGTGGGAAAGGATGTGAGAATGAGACTGAAAGACTCCCTTTGACCTGTTTTCTGAATTACTTCACTCTAACCATTTGGGTACCGTGTGTATTTCTACTCCGAGTGGACGTGGCATGAAAAGTTTTATTGGGCGGCTGATATAAACTCTAATGAATGAGAACTCTCTTTACACGTCCCCCAGACGCTGCTCTTTGACCTTTGCTCCTGGGCTTTGAACAGAATAATGCAGAATTTCTGAAAAGCGCTAACGACCTTCTCTCATAAAGATATCCAAAATCCGAGAGCCGTGGCCCAGTGAATAAACGACAACGAACCAGATTGAAGTTCATCGTTTGATGGGTGTGTCCAGAACCAGGGGTCACAGTCTGAGGATTCAGGGTAAGCCATTTCGGACAGAGGTAAGGAGACATTTCTTTACACAAAGAGTAGCGAACCTGCGGAATTCATTACCACAGAAGAAGTTGATGCTAAAGCTTTGAATATATTCAAGAGGCGGCTGGATATAGCACTTGGGGAGAATGGGATTGAAGGCTTTGGGGAGAAAACAGGATGAGGCTATTGAGTTCGATGATCAGCCATGATAGTGATCAATGGCGGAGCAGGCTCGAAGGGCCAAAAGGCCTCCTCCTGCTCCTAACTTCTATGTATCTATGTAAACAATAAGAAGCCTTACAACACTAGGCTAAAATCCAACAGGTTTATTTGAAATCACGAGTTTTCGGGGCGCAGCTCCTTCATCAGGAACGTCGCTCCCTCGCCTGATGAAGGAGCAGCGCCCCGGAAGCTCATGGTTGCAAACAAACCTGCTGGACTTTAACCTGGTGTAAGACTTCTTACTGAGCTCACCCCAGTCCAACGCTGCCATCTCCACACCATTTTAAACAGAACGAAATCCTGCTTACATTAGTTGGAAACGTTTATTCTTTAAGAATGTTCAGTTGCTTGTGCAGTGATAGTTCGCGCCGTTGCTCTAAAGTGAAAGATCTATTCTTTTTAGCCATATGCTCACAAACAATTTTTTCTTTCGGGATTATTAGCAAAGGATTCCAGAGCAAATATGAAGCCGTTGAACCGCATCGTAAGCTTTCCTTCCGGAGCAAACAGGTCCTCGCGGTGGACATAAATAAGTAGTTTCTGGGGACGCTGCTGTTGTGTCACAAGGCCGACTAGCGGGTCGTCAGCAAAGCCGACAAAATATGTGATCATGGTGAGACAATTGGCTCAGTGATTCATGAGAGAAAGCTCACAGGCGTCACGGCTGCCAATCCCCGATGGCAACACTAAACTAACTGACAGAAACTGAGTTTCCGAATTAACCAAATTCAGGAACAACCCCGTGTTTGACTGTGCAGTAAACAGAAAAGGGATGGAAATGGCGCAGTGGTATTATCATAGAGTCATAGAATTTACAGTGCAGAAAGAGGCCATTTGGCCCTTCGAGTCTCCACCGGCCCTCGGAAAGAACAAACAACAAAGAAAAGTACAGCACAGGAACAGGCCCTTCGGCCCTCCAAGCCCGTGTCGACCATGCTGCCCGACTAAACTACAATCTCCTACACTTCCTGGGTCCGTATCCCTCTATTCCCATCCTATTCATGTATTTTTCAAGATGCCCCTTAAATGTCACTATCGTCCCTGCTTCCACCACCTCCTCCGGCAGCGAGTTCCAGGCACCCACTACGCGCTGTGTAAAAAAACTTGCCTCGTACATCTACTCTAAACCTTGCCCCTCGCACCTTAAACCTATGCCCCCTAGTAATTGACCCCTCTACCCTGGGGAAAAGCCTCTGACTATCCACTCTGTCTATGCCCCTCATAAATTTGTAGACCTCTATCAGGTCGCCCCTCAACCTCCATCATTCCAGTGAGAACAACCCGAGTTTATTCAACCTCTCCTCATAGCTAATGTCCTCCATACCAGGCAACATTCTGGTAAATCTCTTCTGCACCCTCTCTAAAGCCTCCACATCCTTCTGGTAGTGTGGCGACCAGAATTGAACACTATGCTCCAAGTGTGGCCTCACTGAGGTTCTATACAGCTGCAACATGACTTGCCAATTCTTATACTCAATGCCCCGGCCAATGAAGGCAAGCATGCCGTATGCCTTCTTGACTACCTTCTCCACCTGTGTTGCCCCTTTCAGTGACCTGTGGACCTGTACATCTAGATCTCTCTGACTTTCAATACTCTTGACGGTTCTACCATTCACTGTATAGATCATGCTATTGAAGCCCACACCTCCCACCCTCCTGTAACCCAATAACTCCACCTAACCTTTTGGACACTTAAGGGGCAATTTAGCATAACGAATCCACCTAACCTGCACATCTTTGCACTTTGGGAGGAAACCGGAGCACCCGGAGGAAACCCACGCAGACACGGGGAGAATGTGCAAACTGCACACAGACAATGACCCGAGCCGGGGATCGAATCTGGAACCCCGACGCTATGAGGCAGCAGTGCTAACCGCTGTGCCACCATGACGGCCCGTGTCGCCTGGCTAGTAATCCAGGGATCCAGGGTCATGCTTTGATGACTCGAGTTCGAATCCCGGCATGACAGATTAGGGTGACCATGAAACCATTGTCAATTGTCAGACCCACCTGATTTTCAAATGTCCTTTAGGGAAGAAATCTGCCGTCCTTACCTGAACTGGCCTAAATGTGACTCCAGACCCACTGCAATGTGGTTAACTCTTAAATGCCCTCAGGGATGGGGAATAAATGCTGGTGCAGCCCGCGACGCCCACATCCCACGAACGAATCAAAATAAACACTGGTGTAATTTTCACCATCCATTCTGTAAAGCGGACTTATACCCACTGAAATGCACTGGATTTCTGTCATCACTGGCAGGCAGAGCACCACCCCGCCGTTTCACTCTGCCATTGGGGACAGCAGGAAGTGAGGTGAGGGCAGCCCGAGATAGGACAGCAGATAGTTGGGGGCGGGGTTTTGGATAGAAGACTTTAAACATCCAAATTCCTTTTTTACAGAGCCGACAGCGACAATGCGGCTACTCAGCATCTGGGTTGTGTGCGGAGCGCTTCTAACAGGTAATTGTGGACCAAACACATTTCACATTTTATCTCATTTTTCACATGTGGCTTAAAATGGATTTTTAACAGTCCTTGGGCCGATCTTTTCTTCTATTTGAACCTGTTTTATTTTTCAGATCTGAGTTATGGAGATTCTGTCACGCAGCCGCTGTCCTCAGATGTTAAGACAGAAGGACAAGAGTTGACTCTTACCTGCAGATATGATACCACAGAGAGCAATTACGATTTATACTGGTACCGGCAGCATGCAGACTCCGAACCTGAGTTTATATTGTGGAAAGATTCGGGGGGTACTGAAGAAAAAGCAGATTTTGCTAAAAGCCGTTTCTCTGCCGAGCTCCAGATCGCGACTAAATCCACCAGTTTAACCATCTCGGCTCTGCAGCTGGCTGACGCTGCCGTTTATTACTGCGCTCTCAGACTCACAGTGATAGGAAACAGGCTCTGCCCTGTACAAAAACTATCTGTAACTGCAGATAGCAGCCCCTTTCTGACGCGGTTGTTAGGCTGATGCAACCACAAGGTTAAGCGAGAGGAAATCAAACTAACCGCCAATGAAACTGTTCCCAGCAGCGGTTGAAAACTGAAACTGCAGAATTCAAGATGACAGACAGATCATCAATCACATTGGAATTCACCCTGTCCTTAATCATATGCTGCCGCGCATCCGGATTCTCCCGCCTCTCCTCTCCGTGTCTCTCTGGCTCAGTGAGGCCAGTTGGTAGCGATCTGGGCCATGATTGAAAAGAAAACTGCCGGAGCGCCGCTACAGTCAGTCTCCTGATAATCCTGGTCTGTAAATGATCACCAGGAAACTGGATTATTAATGACAGCAGAAATCACCCCAGCGCTAAGGAAGCATTCTGAAGCACAATGGTCACTGGGTACACACTACTTTGAGTTTGTTTCAAAGATCACAGTCACTATCTTGTTACTTCTGCTTAGTTTGTGCACCTTGTCTCTGACCCAGCATAACTCTCCGTTTCAATCAAAGCTGTGAACAGGCCGCGGCCAAAGGCTACAGGAGTGTTCGTGGCCTTTTCTTGTTGAGTGATGCATTTTGTTGAAAACATCGCTGTGACTTTTATTGACAGGCAGAGTTTTTTCTTCGTTGAGCGCGGGATAGGCTGACTGGGACTTTCAGTGTGCAGATTCCACTCTCCGGGACCTTTGACTGGATCTCTTTGTATCGGTCCAGATTTCTGCACCTTCGGTAAGTTGATCTGTCTTTCTAGTAAACATCCTTCCCCTTGAAAAATGCATGGAAATAAAAACAAATTATTCAGCGAATGACTGGAGAGTTGGACAAGTTCAAACAACAGATTCCCTAAACGAGGCTGTTCTCGCTCTGACCCGCCTCACCTGTCCTGTTTTATTGGAGAGATTGTTGCCGTTTTCGCTGCATGGCATTGGTTGGATCAGCAGTTCAATGGGAGACGATCTATATTTCTCACCTGAGAGAGCATTTCCCTGGATGGCAGAGTTCAGAGAATCGCAGAAAAATAGAGTGCAGAAAAGACGCTTCGGCCCATCGAGTCTGCACCGCCGCATGAAAGGCATCCGATCTGCCAATCCTAATCCCATTTGCCAGCACTTGGCCTATAGCCCTGAATGCTAAAACGTGCCAAGTGCTCATCCAGATAGCTTTTAAAGAATGTGAGTCAACCCGCATCTACCCCCCCCCCCCCACCCCCCAAACCCAGGTAGTGAGTTCCAGACCGTCACCACCCTCTGGTAAAAAGGGTTTTCCTCAATGCCCCCTGAACATCTCACCCCTCACCTTGAACATGTGTCCCCTCGAACCGACCCTTCAACTAAGGGGAACAGCTTTTCCCTCTCCACCTACCCCGTGCACACCATAATCTAGTACACCTCGATAAGACCACCCATCAGCCTTCTCTGCTCCAGCGAAAACAACCCAAGCCTATTCACCCTCTCTTCCTAACTTAAATGTTCCATCCCAGGAAAGATCCTGGTGAAACGCCTCTGCACCCGCCCCAGTTCAATCACAACAAAGTACAGAAAAATACAGCACAGGATCAGGCACCTCGTCCCTCCAAGCCTGTGCCGCTCATGATACCAACATTGGCCAAAACCCTCAGGACTTCCTTGTGCCGTATCCCTCTATACCCATCCTATCCATATATTTATCAAGATGACTTTTGAACGGCGTTAATCTATCTGATTCCACAACCTCACCTGGCAACGCGTTCCAGGCACTCGCCACCCGCTGCATAAAAATCCTGCCTCGCACATCTCCTCTAAACTTTGCCCCACGGACCTTAAACCTATGCCCCCTGGTGACTGACCCCTCCACCCTGGGAAAGAGTGCCTGCCCAACCACTCTATCCATGCCCCCCATCATCCTGTAGACCTCTATCAGGTCACCACTCGACCTCCGTCTTTCTAATGTAAACAGTCCGAGTCTATTCAGCCTCTCCGCATAGCTAACACACTCCAGACCAGGCACCATCTTGGTAAACATCCTTTGCACCCTCTGAAGAGCGTAGCTCCGTCATCAGGTTCTGAAAGCTAGTGATTCCAGATATAACCTGTTGGACTTTAACCTGGTGTTGTAAGACTCCTTAGTATAACATACATTATTGATAGCAAAATTCTTGTCATGTTGATGTATCGGTAAATATTAGGGGTGTGCATGTCAGATGGATACATTAAGATTCAGTGAAGCAGCCTGTAGCGCAATTGATGGTTCAGGAGGAAAGTAATGTGACCATCAGCTGCACCAAGAAAACAACAGATTCCAGTCCTTACGTGTTCATCTACAGTCAGGTTATGGACATTGTGCACAGCATGTGTTTCATCTCTATTGAGATATATCAAAGTCGGGAACCCCGACTTTACATTGCGATTATTTCCCATGTTCGGTAATGCGAGTAAACTACTTGTACTGCGCTGTGATGTTCTATGTTCTATGTTCTAAACTACCGAGTAAATGATGAACAAAATATCGATTTCAGAGGCCAGTGCCTATCTCTGTGCGATGGAGCCCATCGATGCGGCAGGGATATAGCAGGGCCTTGGCAAAAGACGACAGAAGGAGTTCCAGTAAGTGGCACAAATAGATACTCCCACACTAATAAAAGAAAATCAGTAATTCTCCCACCGCTGTGAGATTCACAGTGATTATTGTTTAACTGATGAAACACAATATTCAACAAGATCAGAAGAGATACACTCCATAAATTAACTTTAGTTAATATCTCTCACTTAGAAAAACATAAACTTTACAAACGCACCTCTAGGAACATAGATGAAATTCTGCCTTTCCGTATACTTTCCATGTCTGTTCCATCTCATCGCTTTTCTCCAATTTGTAAACTCATAATCTTTTAACATTCCGTGATAATCTGTAAAGTAGTGATGTAAGATGTTTCTCTCTTCTCAGAATATCAAGTCAGGGAGGTTCAATCTGAACAGCCTATAACGAGCAACTGGCACACCTGATTATTGTTGCACATATGACTCCAGAGCCGCAGAAATCTCGTTGCCTCCCTGCTTTCCTCTGCAATAATCGAGCAAGGCATTCAGGTAAAGGGCTAATTAGAGATGGATAGGATGCTGGACTGCGGGGCAGACTACCTGCATTTGGACGTGATGGACGGACATTTTGTGCCAAATATCACCTTTGGTCATCCTGTGATAGAATGTCTTCGTAAGCAACTTGGAAAAGAACTGTCCTTGCCATCAATTCCCAAATGAAGAATAAAAAATAAGCCATTTTAATTCACAAAAAATAATATCTGATTTACAGGAGTTAAGAAGACAATAGATATTTATAACTGGATGGGAATTCCTGACAAAGAATTATAAAGATATGGAAACATCGAAAATAGTGGCAGGAGGAGGTCATTCTGACCTTCCACCCTGCTCCTCCAATCATTATGATCATGGCTCACCGCCCAAATCAGTAACCTGTTCCTGCCTCCCCCAATATCGTTTGATCCCCTTCGCCCCAGTACCATATCTAACTGCTTCTTGAAAATATGTTTTGGCCTCAGCGCCTTTATATGGTAAATAATTCCACAGGCTGACCGCGCCCTGTGTGAAAAAAATCTCATCATTTCTGTCCTAAATGTTCTATCCCGTATCTGCAGACTGTGGCCCCTGGTTCTGGACACCATCGGGAACATCCTTCTTGCATCTACCCTGTCCAGTCTTGTTAGGGTTTTCTAGGTTTCTGTGATTCCCCCTCATTCTTCTGACTTCCTGAGAATACAGTCCCAGCAAACTCAATCCTTCCTCCTACATCATCCGATGAATCAGTCTAGTACACTTTCTCTGCACTCCCTTGAGCAAGAACATCCTTTTTCAGAAAAATAAACCACATTTACACACAATATTCCAGGTGTGGGGTAAACACACCCCAGGGACTGCAGCCGTTCAAGAAGACAGTTCAGCATGACCTTCTAAAAAGAAACTATTTGTAAGGCCACATCTGGAGTATTGTGAACAGTTTTGGTCTCCTTATCTGAGGAAGGATGCTCTTGCTTTGTATGGAGTGGCGCGACGGTTTACCAGACTGATTCCTGAGATGGCGGGTCTGTCATCTGTAGAGAGACGAAATCGGTCAAGATTATATTCATTGAGTTTAGAAGAGTGAGTAGATCTCATAGAAAGTTACACATTTCTGACAGGATTAGACAGGGTAGGTTCAGAAAGAACGTTCCCGATAGTGGTGGAATCCAGAACTAGTTGTCATAGTTTTGGAATATGAGGCAAACACTTTAGGGCTAATCTTGGTGAATCTGTGGAATTCGGTACCACAGAAAGTAGTTGAGGACAAAATATTGTGTAATTCCAAGAAGGAATTAGATATAGCTCTTGTGGCTAATGGGATCAAGGCTATTGGGGGAAGGCGGGATCAGGGTATTGAACCTGATGATCAGCCATGATCATTATGAATGGCGGAACAGGCTCGTAGGGCCGAATGGTCTCTTGCTGCTTCTCTTATCTATGTATACTTCTGCGGAATATTATATGCATCATCACACATTGGCATAAAATCAACTCTCAGTAAAGGGACCGTCTCGGTTACTTGGATAATTATCACAGTTAAGCTTTTTGCAAGCAGTCACTGCACTCCCTAGTTCCTCACTCTGATACTGTATTTTATGATCGTCAGTATCTCTGATCAAAGCGCCTATCTAATGGCAGTTACAAAGAGAACCACTGCAGTAGCATTCTCCGCGGTAACCCTGCCCGCAGGTTCCGTTAGCTGTTCTCTATTGAACCTCCCGGCCTGTCCTTTGTTATTTGAGAGATTGCTGCAGCTGTTCCGGAACTGCGACTCGCAGCGAGGTTTTTGCGCAGTGAATGCCGGGATTTGTCTCATTGTGCTGCTCAGTCGCACAATAATAAACAGCGGCATCAGCATTCTCCGTGTTTTTAATGATCAATTCGCCGCGTTTGTCATCACTGTAAAGATTCAGTTTAAAACGACCGCTTCGGCCGTCGCTGGTCGATGTTTTCCTTATAATCCATTCCAGTCCCTGGCCCGGTTTCTGTTTGTACCAATGCATGGCGTAAAAGCTCTCTACCTCATAGCTTCAGTCTAGCCGCACGGAATTCCCTCTCTGGACACTTTTCCAACCTCTCTGCCCGATGCTGTGTCCGGAAAGCGCAGAATGGGGGCGGCGCAGTAGTTAGCACTGCTACCTCACGGTGCCGAGGAGCCTGGTTTGTTCCGGGCCCTGGGTTACTGTCGATGTGGAGATTGCACGTCTCCCCCTGTCTGCGTGGACCTCACCCCCACATCCCGAAGGTAGTTGGATTGGCCACGGTAAATTGCCCCTGAATTGAAATCAAAATGAATTGAGGACTGTAAATTTATTTAAACAAAGGAAAGTGCAGAATGTGGAACATGCATTTTCTCCCAGTCTGCCATGTCGACAACTTCTCCAAACAATGTGCTCCATAAAGGAGGGAGCAGTAGCATCAGACAAAATATACAAAACGGAACTCTGAGAAAGGTTTAAATTGACGCAGGTGCATTGAAATCTCACAGGATATCAGTTAAGTGTAAGCCAGGAGTCATGCTTATATCCTTTCTTTGTGTGGATATTTAAGAATCCGAATCTGAACAGTATTTCTGTGGTTTTGAATTGGGTAAAATGAGCATAATTTAACAGTTAAGTCAGGGACATCAGCATAATCCTGCAACAAGATCCTTCATTAACTTGGGAATTCAGTGATCTCCCAGGCAAATAGCAGTTAGCTCACACCGCCATTAGAGGGAGCATCTTTAGCGTGTTGTGTGTGAACAAGGAACAAACAACAAAGAGAATTACAGCACAGGAACAGGCCCTTCGGCCCTCCCAGCCTGCGCCGATCCAGGTCCTTTATCTAAACCTGTCACCTATTTTCCAAGGATCTACTTCCCTCTGTTCCCCGCCCGTTCATATACCTGTCGAGATGCATCTTGAATGATGCTATCATGACCGCCTCTACCACCTCCGCTGGCAAAGTGTTCCAGGCACCCACCACCCTCTGCGTAAAATAAATTCCACGCACATCTCCCTTAAACTTTCCCCCTCTCACCTTGAAATCGTGGCCCCTTGTAATTGACACCCTCGTTCTTGGAAAAAGTTTGTTGCTATCCACCCTGTCCATACCTCTCACAATTTTGTAGACCTCAATCAAGTCCCCCCTCAACCTCCGTCTTTGCAACGAAAACAATTCTAATCTACTCAACCTTTCTTCATAGCTAGCACCCTCCATACCAGGCAACATCCTGGTGAACCTCCTCTGCACCCTCTCTAAAGCATCCTAATCCGTTTGACAATGTGGCGACCAGAACTGCACGCAGTATTCCAAATGTGGCTTAACCAAAGTCCTATACAACTGGAACATGACCTGCCGACTCCTGTACTCAATACCCCGTCCGATGAAGGCAAGCATGCTGTATGCCCTCTTGACCACTCTATCGACCTGCGTTGCCACCTTCAGGGTACAATGGACCTGAACTCTGGTGATCCCATCCGGACCTGGGGACTTGTCCACCTTAATGCCTTTTAGAATACCCAAAACCTCCCCCTTCCTTATGCCGACTTGACCTAGAGTATTTAAACATCCATCCTTAGCCTCAACATCCGTCATGTCCCTCTCCTTGGTGAATACCGATGCAAAGTACTCATTAAGAATCTCACCCATTTCCTCTGACTCCACGCATAAATTCCCTCTTTTGTCTTAGAGTGGGCCAATCCTTTCTCGAGTTACCCTCTTGCTCCTTATATACGAATAAAAGGCTTTGGGATTTTCCTTAACCCTGTTAGCCAAACATATTTCACTGCAGGAAGTGTGGGATTCGATAACAAAGTGATATGTTGCAGATCAGTGAACCAGGTGAACGGGATTAATAATCCGCCTGCATGATTTGGGTTCTCGTCACGCCGTGACAGGAATTTTAATTCAGTTGAGTTAATAGACAACTTAAATTGGATTCTGGTCACGGCGAGACAGGAATTTTAATTCAGTTAAGGAAATAGACATCTTAACTTAAAGTCGGAGTAAGCAACTGGTGACACTGACACTGAAGATGTGCATAAATTCCAAACTTGTTCAATAATGTCCTGGAGTGAAGAATATCTGGCGTCCTTACCCGTCCTCTCTCTTGAACTACCGCAGTGTGATTCTCCTTTAACTTCCTCCGGAATTAATCGTTGCAAGTAAACAGTTACTAAGAACAATGAGCCACACAGACGGCAGGAGATAATCTTAATTGATTATTTCAGAAAACTGACTCTTCTGTTTATTCGAGTTATTTGTAATCATATTGTGTGATTTTGTCCTGCGTCTCTTCGATTGGTTTTTATTACAAATCTGCCGCCCGTGGATAGTTTCCTGACCTGAATCCAAATCCATCGAGTCTGCACCGACCCTCCGAAACGCCACTGTAGCTCGGCCCAATACCCCACCCTATCCACGTAACCCCACCTAACATTTGGACATTAAGCGGCAATTGAGCACGGCCAATTCACCTAACATGCAGGCACGGGGAGAATGCGCAAACTCCAGACAATCACCCGAGGACGTCGGAATCTAAGCCGGCTCCCTGGCGTTGTGACACAGCAGTGCTAACCACTGTGCCACGTGTCGCCCACTATACCCCGCTGTTTCTCTCAATGTCTTTTCATTTATTTATTTTAGTTTCCCCGGCTCTCTGTCTCCATAGTCCTGTACGTTTCTCTCACTCTATTTTAATACAGTAAGAAGCCTTACAACACCAGGTTAAAGTCCAACAGGTTTGTTTCGATATCAGTAGCTTTCGGTGCGCTGCTCCTTCCTCAGGTGAATGTATTTTAATAGTAATCCCTCTACCACTGTGATGTACTTCACCGCCTGTCCCACTGTTTATCTCCTACATCTCCCAGGTTTTCCATCGCTGCCTTTCGTCACTTTATCTCCCTCCAGCTCCAACTATGTTTTCCCGATTGTTGCCGAGTCGATTTTCCTCCCGAATTCTCGGCTTCTCTTCTGACTCTCACACATTAAAAAACAAGCTTTTCGCCGAATTGGCCACCAGGTGGTGCAGTTACACATCTCAATTTTTCGATGCATTCCCAGTGTTGCTTCTGCACTCCATTCCATGAGATTATTTAGGATTAGATAGAACCATAGAGTTCCTACAGTAAAGAAGGTAGCCAGTCCGCCCTTCGACTCTGCACCGCCCTCTGAAAGAACACACTGCCTATGCCCACTCCCTAACCCTATCCCTGTAATTCCTCCTAACCTGCTCATCTTTGCGCACTCAGGGGCAATTTAGCATGGCAAATCCACCTAACCTGCACATATTTTACTGTGGGAGCACCTGGCAAAAATCCACGCAGACACTGGGAGAATGACACTTAAGGTGGGAGTTGAACGCGGATCCTTGGTGCTGTGAGGCCGCAGTGCTATCCACTGTGCCACCGTGCCGCCCTCGTCGGTAATTGTTGGAGTAGAGGAGAATGGTCAATAATGTACATCCAATTTAAACAATGCCATACCTGCAATAGCAGACCTCAAAGCCACCCCCTCCCCCCACCAACATCCCGACCACCCATTAATACCGAAGCATCCTTTTCAAGAAGAAAATGCGGTTTTTATCTATTTTCTGTTTTTTTTTTAGTAAAGCCCAGGAGAAATATAAGCACTAAGTTAATGATGTGATCAGGCCCCAACAACACAATAGATTTCCATCTTTTCTCCCCACACTGAGTTCCAATTGAACTCTGACAACGTGCAACCACAGTATTCGGCCCGCTGCGCTTTGCCTCCCTGCCGTATCAGACACGGCGGTGAGACTCTGAGATGCAAAACCTGACGGTCCCATTCAGATATTTCTCACATTGCGAGGGAACAATCTCCACACCGGCCTCTGCTCCCCTCAATATGTACCCTCCTTTCCGAGATGCAGGTCCACAGAGACCATCCTTTCTACAGGGAACAAATGAATATGATGGACTGAAGACTGTTATTCTCCTAGTGGTTTCTCTTCATGTTGCAGTAATGTTGACCTTTAGCCATTTACATTAGGCAGGAACATTGAAATCAAATTCAAAAGTGACACAGTGACAGCAACCAGAGGGAGCCTCGGACAAAAACACTGCCGCACTGTGACATGCTGCATAGAATAGCGAAATGTGTGGGAAGATATGTAGAGTGCCAGCTGATGCCAAAATAAAGGTCTGGCAATGTGTGAACAACACAGCTCCAATCAGATCTGAACAGATGAATAATATTCCTGAGTTTATTCGCTATTTAATGAGTAAATGAGGGGGGATATCTCGTGCGGCTTTGTTATTCAATCTGCACTTTTATTGCATATTGAAGAGGGAGTTTCTTGTATTTATCGCCATCTACCTTCACTCTTTGTTACACCACTAACAGAGTGACAAGGAACAATCTACCCACTGTGTTAATGCGGCAGAATTCGGTTTAATACCGATCTCAGCCTATCAATTTATTCTAATTTATATCAGGTAGTGAACTAAACGGATCATGATTATCTACATGAAACAACTTTCTTTCTTTATTTGAGAAGACGTGCCTCAGGTCAATTAGAGATAAAATTGTCCTTCATAGCGGTCAGCACGGTAGCATAGTGGTTACCGCTGTTGCTTCACAGCGCCACAGTCCCAGGTTCGATTCCCGCTTGGGTCATTGTCTGTGCGGAGCCTGCACGTTCTCCCCGTGTCTGCGTGGGTTTCCGCCGGGTGCTCCAGATTCCTCCCACAAGTCCCGAAAGATGTGCAGGTTAGGTGAACTGGACATTCTGAATTCTCCCTCTGTGTACCTGAACAGACGCCGGAATGTGGCGACAAGGGGCTTTTCACAGTAACTTCATTGTAGTGTTAATGTAAGCTAAAGTGTGACAATAATAACGATTATTATACAGGTCAAATTGTCTCAGTATTAGCGACGAAACTGGCCATCATATCATTCGTTCATGCTCAAACTGTCTCTCAGATCAATTGTGGATTAAACAGCATCTTTGATAGAGATCAGACTGTCTCTCTTATTAATTAGAGATCAAACTGTCCTTCAGGTTGAATATTCAGAATCTGGAAATGTCCTTCACGTGACAAAGACGAAATGATGTATTTAATTAGAGATCAAACTGTATCTCATATCAATCAGAAATCAAACGGAATAAGACATCGAAACCAGCAAACCCAACACTCTCATCTCTTCCTATCACATATTGCGCAGGAAATGTGATCAGGTTCGTCCCAGCCAATGTGATCAGATTTTTTTGTTCGATATTCTACGGGTATATGAGATACAAAACCTAATTGCAACCCCAAAATAGCAACAATACGAGTCCCTTTTCTCGCTGTGATCTGGGTGACAGTCATTGTCGGGTAAGAAGTTGAACATTTAAAACATGATTATTATCGTGAGGAACAAATCCGAAACAAAAAATAGAGAATTCGTGTTAAAAATGTTTCTGACTTTGGCTAGAGCACCCGTGAGCCGTTGTGTTCAGTTCTGTGATTTTCACTACAAGAGTAATATGCAGGCGCAAGACACAATGCAGAGAGTTATTGCAATGATGATTCCAGGTTTGGCGGTTAACAACATACAAAGAGGGAGCCTGTCCTCCAGTCAAGATCAGTCAGAGGGTTAACGCGATAGTGAGGAAGGAGTTCGATGGGCTAGACATGGAGAAGATGTTTCCACTTGGCGAACATTCCAAAACTGTGGAATATAATTATAGGAGTCACAAAAAGAACGGGGAATGTAAGAGAAATGTCTTCACCCAGTAGAGGTTAGAATATGGAAATGTCCATCACAATTAGTGACAAAGGAATTGATGCATTTAAGGGGACAAGGAGGCAGGAGGGGTTGGAAGGATATGCTCGAGTGTGTTGAAGCTGGTTACTGGATACTCGGAGGACGTGTGAGCATCTAGGTAGTGAGCCAGATGCTCTTTTCAAGGGTATACATTTTATTTAATTTTAGAGAACACAGTCTGCGAGTTTTTACTGTCAGTTCAGTTGAAGATTTAATCGATGATTTATACTTTCTTTAACCATGTGTTCCAGGTGTGAGCGATGGGGATTCTGTGACTCAGCAGGAATCCTCACTCACACATTCAGAGAAAGAAAATGTCACTTGAACCTACACCTATACCGACGATGCATTTTACTTATTCCGGTACCGTCCGTACTCTGACAGACAGCCTGGAGTTGCTGCCAGGAGGCACAAGAACGGCGGTAATCCAATGAAGGCAGAAACGATTTTTTGATACAGTCCAACAATCAGACAGGTCGTACGGATTGACCATCTCGGAGCTATCTGACTCCGCGGTCTCTTACTGTGCATTCAGAATCACAGTGATGGGAGCGAGTGAAAGTCTCGAACAAAAACTGCCGCAGGTTTCTGGGTCACAGCTGCTGTATGCTGAAGGTTTTTTAAACAACAGGTCAGATACTGGCAAGTGACTAGATTCTCATGCGCACAAACGACACCACAATCTATAGTAGCACCGCCTAAAATCGTTCGCATTGAATACTGATTCAGTCTGATTATTGCAGTAACTGTGAGAGGGAGGAACTTGCTCCTGTTTATTTGCAGTCTCCGAGAACTCGCCACGACAACTGCGAGTGGGTGGTCTGGAACTAGTTACACCCGTGTACCTCTGATGAGGAAACAACTCATGGAGTAGGAGCAAAGACCTTTTGCTTTGTGATATCAGTCTATAGTATAAACCGAATCCAACATGGTGAGGAAACGACTACTAAATATAATAGGCCGATAAAATTCTTCTCAATGTTAAAGACACTTAGGAATATTAAAACTAAGAATGAACAGTCATATGAACAGTTATAAAGGGGGTATTTTCAGGACATGATTAGAAGCCGATGAACAATAATTAAGCGTGTAGTAAACGGTGATGTAAGGCGTTGTATGTTTTCGGGAGCGGAATGGTCACCGGATGGTCGGAAAAACGAATAAATTGAAAAATAACCAGAACATTCTCTTCACTACATGTTCTGAGCTTTGGATTTGGATTTGGTGTCACATGTGCCGAGGTAGAATGGAATGCATTGTTCTGAGTACAGTCCAATCAGATCGTTTCATTCATGAAAAACAGGATATACGATAGATACACAATGTAAGTATATAGGCACAGACATCGGGTGAGCATACGGAGTGTAGTATAATAATAATCTTTATTAGTGTCACAAGTAGGCTTACATTAACAGTGCAATGGAGTTACTGTGAAAATCCCATTGCCGCCACACAAGGTCAGTTCAGTCCATAAGAGGGTCATTCAGAAGTCTGGTAACAGCGGTGAAGAAACTGTTTTTGATCAGCTTTATATACCTGCTGCTGCGGCTGCAGTTACTGGTTGTGTTACTTCCTGTAACCGCTACATCACATCGTTAAGTATTATTTCAACATTTGTTTTGCAACATCGTTCATTTACAAAACGGTATAAATACTCCAAACACTTATTTTCATTCTGTTTAGAATGTATTCAATGTGAATGGAATGGAACAGACCTTTCCCAATGCTGCACTATGGCTTTCGGCTTCATACTTATTTCAATATTTTTCAAATTAGGACAATCTGCAGGTTTATCTCCCAATATGTACCCAGTTCCATTCACCGTGTCACACTGCGGCAGTGTTTTTGTACGAGGCTCCCTCTGGTTTCTGTCACTGTGTCTCTCAGTCCGCAGTAATACACCGCGCTGTCAGACAGCCGCAGATCCCGGATGGTGAAATTCCCCTCACTCCTCGAACTGTCCAAATGTGCAGAAAATCGACTCCCCACACCCACTGCTCTGGAAACATCTCCATATTTAGGAATGTAGATCAAGAATATGGGAGCTTTGTCCCGGTCCTGGCGGTACAATTGCAAAGAATATGTATCAGCTGTGGTGGAATAGCTGAAATCAATAGTAATCGATTCTCCTTCAAACTTTGTCGCTGTAACCGGTTCCTGTGAAACCGAATCTGCACCGATAACACCTGCAAAAAATAGAAATCCGAGCTTAAACTTTGTATTACTTTGTTAGGAATCATGCAATCACGGAATTGCACATATTACATTTAAGGGTGGATGACAATGTCAGTATCGCGAGCTGTCTGGAAATTGTGCGCCTTGGGAACTTACCAGTTAAGTGAGTTGCACCTGTGATGAAAATGTAAAAGGTAATACACAACATGTTCACAGAGATAGTAGTGGATTTGAACTCAGTGAGTTACAGCTGAATTGTTGCAGTCCAGAGTTCAGAAGTTGTCGAGTAATATCCGGCCTCACTACCGATTGGTTCATTTCTGACAGAGCCAGCAGGCGACACCCAATCAGCTCAAAGATCCTTTGTCCTACAGTTCATCCAATTAGATCGCTTGCTTTGTTACGTCAGAGCTAGGAGCACGGAACCACTTGCACCTGTTTTCAGAACAATGAACTGGACACAAGAACATCAGAGGATAAGGAGCAGGAGCTGCAGTGGACAATTTGCCCCTTCACTTGGGGGTGCTCTGCAATTGTCCAAGAACATAGTTGTTCGACCTGAAATCTACTTTCCTGCACCACCCTCATATCCCTTATTTCCCCGAATATGCCCAAATCCAACATATGTCTCGAAACAACTAAACGACGAACAACCGTCGCTCTCTGTAACACAGAGAGGGCATGAAAGCGAATGTTGGTCCTGTTACTGAGCGTATCTTTGAGGCAGGGCACAGATGGATGCTATTTAGTGTTGTGATGACGGTGGCATTTGGAGAGCTGCTCGCAAAACACAGAAACTATAAAAATGGATTTAGCAGACAATGCTACACGTTCAGCACTGCAAAAGAAATAATTAGGGCTAGCTGCTCTTTATAATATTGCTTTGTTTACATTAATAGTTCACAATTAATAGTTCTGATTCAGTGAGCCGAGGTGAGAGTGCTTTACCGGTTTTTGCACGAGTTGAGAATCCCTCTGTAGCAGTGTGGGGCTCAGCGCACAGAGATACACGGCAGAGTCAGAGACACAGACCCCGGTGATATTTAAAGGAACTGTTTTATTTTCCTGGTCTAAATCAGCAGAAAATCGGTCAGGGAAATCTGAAGATCTTTCTCCCTTCCCCGTACTATATTTCTTCAGTAGATATTTCGGAGCATCCCCTGGATAATGGATGTACCAGAAGAGATTCTGGTCAGTATATTTTGTTTTGTAACTGCAGTTCAATATTGCTGTCTGTCCTACCTGAACCGTTAATTGAAGTGGCTACTGGGGAATTGAATCTTGGCCACTGGTTCCTGTAACAAGATATAGAATGTGTCAGAAATCTGGGAGTAAATATAACCCATGAAACAGACTTAGGATTTGAGCTCAGACTCACCGGGCAGCAGGACCATTATTATCAGTAAAGCACACAGTTCCTGATTGGACAGTAAACAGAGACACTGTTTCAAATATGTTGCTGCTTCTAGTCTCATATAGAATGTTTTCATAGAATTTACAGTGCAGAAGGAGGCCATTCGGCCCATCGAGTCTGCACCGGCTCTTTGAAAGAGCACCCTACCCAAGCCCACACCTCCATCCTATCCCCATAACCCAGTAACACTAAGGACAATTTTGGACACTAAGGGCAATTTAGCATGGCCAATCCACCTAACCAGCACATCTTTGGACTGTGGGAGGAAACCGGAGCACCCGGAGGAAACCCACGCACACACGGGGAGGATGTGCAGACTCCGCACAGACAGTGACCCAAGCTGGGAATCGAACCTGGGACCCTGGAGCTGTGAAGCGATTGTGCTAACCACCATGCTACCGTGCTGCCCTGATATCACAGAGTAAACTCTGATCAGAGGCAAAGGTGAAACGCAGATCAATTCTTGGGAAACTGAGGGGCGTTTCTCAGTGTTGCGAATGATTGGTCTCTCAGCTCTGATGTCAGCTGAGGACCAATCACTGTTCGCGGAGGGTTTATTACGGCGGGTCCTCTCCAGTCACATTCCATCCCTGGCTGTGTATTTGTTTTTCTCACTCTCTTTCTCACATTGCCGTCATTCTGTCTCTTTCTCGGTTGAAATCGCTTTCCTTCGATTTCATTGAGGCTGGTTTAGCACAGTGGGCTAAATAACTGGCTTGCAATGCAGAACAATGCCAGCAGCGCGGGTTCAATTCCCGTACCAGCTTCCTCGAACAGCTGCCAGAATGTGGCGACTAGGGTCTTTTCACAGTAACTTCATTTGAAGCCGACTTGTGACAATAAGCAATTTTCATTTCATTTCAACGTTCACATCTTTCCTGAGGTAGATATTTCTCCCTAATAAATGTGAAAGATGAAATAAACATTTTAAAATCAGTCGCACGCACAGATGTTAATGAGGCCACTCAGTGCACGAACATAATTAATAATTACTGTTTTAAGGGTACCCGGGATAAATAGTCATCCAATTCTACACCAAGAAGCGCTTCCACCGGGGGAACTCTTGTACCGGTAAAGTACTCATTTCAGTCAGTCATCATTTGTACCCCAGGAAATTTAAACAGTGATAACTCTGATATTAGTTCACTTTTAGAAAGTGCTGCATGGTAGATTACCGCCTGATCAAGAAGTTTCACAAATACAGATTGATGAAATGATTCACCCGGGATATATGCAGGTTTCTGTAAATGGGATCGGGAAATGTTGGAATTTGATCCTGGGGTAATATGACCACCAAAAGTCAAATAGCCCAACAGTGACAACCATTGACCTCATTGAGGGAAAACCATTCAGATGGAGCTGGGTTGTCCCGTTTATTATCTGTACATTTGCAACGCAATATAACTCTTTGTGCTTTCTTGATAAGCAAATTGCGCCAGTTTGTGTGTGAGCCCCGCCGGGCCCTCATTCACTGTGGGTCTCAGCGCGCAGTACTACCCGGCGCTGTCTGTCATCTTCAAATCTTTCATGGACAAGTGAAAAGTGCTCTGTGTCGGGTTGAGTTTCCCGCTGAAGTGTTCAAAGCCGGGAACTGTCTGGTTAAACCCAGAACTATCGGCTCTGAGCAGATACTGAGGAGATCGGTGTGGATACTGACGATACCAGAACAGATAATATACTGTAGCTGAAATCGATACCGAATAACTGCAGGGTATTGCTGAATCTTCACCCTCTTCTGCGTCGACTCGTTGTTCTTCCTGAGACACTGAGTCTCCCTTGCTCATCCCTGAAAAGAAAAAGCCGGTCAGAAGGCGAAACGTGAGGAGGATGGGTTCCGGAGATGGAAATAAGAACACATTTGGTAATGGGAGGATTCAGTGCAGAGGTTCAATGTAACCAACCTGTCATCAGGACAATAACCAGAGACAGACAGAGAGTCAGCCCCATGGTTCGAATCTGAACTCCAGAAACAGAGACAGTTATCAATGACTGGACCAGCCCTGCAATTGGCGGAGATGAAACAGTTAGCGAGATGCTATGAGGTCGAATCCGATTTCTTCGCTCCGCCCACCTTCACGTCTTAAAGCAGTTGCTTCCTCTGGAACGGATCGGTAATGTTTGATAAGTGATCAGAGAGCGCCCTCCTGTGGACAGCACAACCGCCTATTGGAAACACACGGCCACGTGCAACGACATGTACGTAAACATCCATTCAGACATGCACAGGCACTGCAATAAATTCTAACATTCGTTGACATGATTTTTGATTACATATTAGTCTGAATTGCTAATGATGAAAGTAAGTGAATATGTCCACCTCCCAGCAGCCTCGTTTGCAGCACAGAATCAGCACAAACATAGACACAGCGACAGGTAAACACAGTGATCGACCCACAAACGGATCTCTCAACAAGACATACAGACAACCATTAAAGTAAATAAGCAACCAGATTAACACAGCCATAGAAACACAAAGGAGAAATTCAGTCAGAGACACTTTCAAATACCTTGGACTTTCAGGGTGAGCTTTCTGAGGTGGAAATCCCTGAGGTTGTGTCAATGTGGTAATGTCATGTTGGATACTCATTGCGATTAAACTGTACATTTTAGCAGCATGAACATCCGAGAATGTATTTCCCATTAACCGTGAGGGTCGATTTATAAAAGCGACTACCCTTTGTATTACTTTATAAGTTGTATTACATTCGGGTTGGTTCACCCAGTCTCTCCATTAGTCCACCCGTCTGTCGGGTTCTTAAAAAAGAGAAAATATTATCAGCTTTAGTATTCATTCCATCTGTCTATCTACGTATCTATCTATCGAGCTATCGATTGATATAACCATCTAATCTATCGACGCAACCATCAACCTTATGAGCTAACTTTCTATTAATTTTTCAGTCTGCTCTGTCGGTTAACCATAAATAGGAGTGATTTGTGGAGATCGGGTGGGGCAGCGACTAACAGAAGCTCAATGTCGCTGAGCATATATTGTATCTGTTCAGTCTCCAAATGTGAACTTTTCTGTTCAACTTTTATTGTCAGACCCAGAACATGGCTCCCACTTTCGTACTTCATACACGTTTCGATGGAACGAATTAGGTTAACATTCGTTTTCCTTCTGAATACGCCAAAGAATATCACAATTTTCATATTGAATGGGCTGCAGCTCACTGACAGCGCTGTGTGCTCAGGTCAACACAGAGAGAAAGGCCCAGGACAACTAGGACCATTACCCTGTCTGTGACGTCATTTGAAGGGAGATTCATTCAAACCGACCACCATGTGGCGCATCCCACCGCCTGTCACGTTGCAGGAACCAATACTGACTGACGGGGTCTCAATGTAACAACTGATAAAATTCAGACTTAACAATGAACGTTCCCTTACAGTTTCTTAGTTCAGAAAGTTCGCTCATTATTTATGAACAGTTCGGCAAACAAAATTTGCAGACCGTTTTTAATTGTCCTGGACTTTGGGAGGTCTATAGTTCCCCACTGATTTCTCTGAGGCACATCTTCAGCCGATCAATGTCGACTTGCCAAACAATTAGCAGCTTTTCCTCCTGTTGTGTGTATTGCTGAGATGGCCTGAAAATTGTCATTCTGAAGTTTGTCCTGATGAGTGCAAGACGACTAGTTTCGGCAACATGTCTCTCTTTTAGCAATAAATACAATTTCTCAATTGTATTTCAGTTACTTTATCCTCCATTTTGCCTTTCGGTGATTTTCTGTGCCTCTTGCCCCTTCTCACACTTGATAGTTGATTAAATACTGTCCAGTTGACCCAATGAGTGGCCGAATATTATATGAATAGCAATAGATTGGGAATGTTGATCTACAAAGGGACTTGGAAGTCCTTACACTCCTATTACTGAAAACAAGCATGCAGGTGCATCAACAGTTGGGATGGCAAGTGGTGTGTTGTCCTTCATAGCAAGTTGACTTGAGTACAGGAGCAAGTCTGTCTTACTACAGGCATTGGTGGGGAAACAGAAGGAATATTGTGAGCAGTTTTCGTCTCCTTACCCCAGAATGGAAATGCTTTTCCTCGAGGGAGTTCAACGATTGTCCATCAGACTGATGCCTGGGATGGCAGGATTCTTGTATGATGAGAGATTCGGTCGACCAGGCCTACATTCACTGGAGTTTAGCAGAAAGAGAGGGGGTCTCATTGAAGCGTATGCAATTCTGACTGGGCCGGAGAGGCTGGATGCAGGAATGACGAAGCCTGTTTGGAATATAAGGAAAGTAAGAAGGAACGTAAGAAAGGAGTCAGGAGGGCTAAAAGGGGCCACGAAAAGTCATTGGCAAATATGGTTAACGAAAATCCCAAGGCTTTTTACACGTACATAAAAAGCAAAAGGGTAACCAGGGAAAGGGTTGGCCCACTGAAAGACAGAGGAGGGAATATATGTGTGGAGCCAGAGGAAATGGGCGAGGTACTAAATGAATATTTCGCATCAGCATTCAGCAAAGAAAAGGAATTGGTGGATGTTGAGTCTGGAGAAGGGTTTGTAGATAGCCTGGGTCATATTGAGATCCAAAAAGACGAGGCGTTGGGTGTCTTGAAAAATATTACGGTAGATAAGTCCACAGGGCCTGATGGGATCTACCCCAAAATACTGAAGGAGGCAAGAGAGGAAATTGCTGAGGCCTTGACAGAAATCTTTGGATCCTCACTGTCTTCAGGAGATGTCCCGGAGGACTGGAGAGGAGCCAATGTTGTTCCTTTCTTTAAGAAGGGTAGCAAGGATAATCCAGGGAACTACAGGCTGGTGAGCCTTACGTCAGTGGTAGGGAAATTACTGGAGAGAATTCTTCGAGACAGGATCTACTCCCATTTGGAAGCAAGTGGACGCATTAGGAGAGGCAGCACGGTTTTGTGAAGGGGAGGTCGTGTCTCACTAACTTGATAGAGTTTTTCGAGGAAGTCACTAAAATGATAGATGCAGGTAGGGCAGTGGATGTTGTCTATATGGACTTCAGTAAGGCGTTGGACAAGGTCACTCATGGTAGACTGGTACAAAAGGTGAAGTCACACGAGATCAGAGGTGAGCTGGAAAGATGGATAGAGAACTGGCTAGGTCATAGAAGGCAGAGAGTAGCAATGGGACGGTGCTTTTCGGATTGGAGGGCTGTGACTAGTGGTGTTCCGCAGGGATCAGTGCTGGGACCTTTGCTGTTCGTAGGATATATAAATGATTTGGAGGAAAATGTAGCTGGTCTGATTAGCAAGTTTGCAGACGACACAACGATTGGTGGAATTGCGGGAGCGAAGAGGACTGTCAGAGGATACAGCAGGATTTAGATCGTCTGGCTACTTGGGCGGCGTGATGGCAGAGTTTAATCTGGATAAATGTGAGGTCATGGATTTTGGAAGGCCTAATACAGGTAGGGAATATACAGTGAATGGTAGAACCCTCAAGAGGATTGACAGTCAGAGAGATCTTGGTGTAGAGGTCCACAGGTCACGGAAAGATGGAGAAGGTAGTCAAGAAGGCATACGGCATGCTTGCCTTCATTGGCCGGGGCATTGAGTATGAAAATTGGCAAGTCATGTTGCAGCTATATAGAACCTTAGTTAGACCACACTTGGAGTATAGTATTCAATTCAAGTCACCACACTACGAGAAGGATGTGGAGGCTTTAGAGAGGGCGCAGAAGAGATTTACCAGGATGTTGCCTGGTATGGAGGGCATTAGCTATGAGGAGAGGTTGAATAAACTCGGTTTGATCTCACTGGAACGACGGAGGTTGAGGGGCGACCTGATAGAGGTCTACAAAATTATGAGCGGCATAGACAGACTGGATAGTCAGAGACTTATTCCCAGGGTAGAGGGGTCAATTACTAGGGTCAGAGGTTTAAGATGCGAGGGGCAAGGTTTAGAGTAGATGTACGAGGCAAGTTTTTTACACAGCGGGTAGTGGGTGCCTGGAACTCGCTGCCGGAGGAGATGGTGGAAGCAGGAACGATAGTGACATTTAAGGGGCATCTTGACAAATACATGAATAGGATGGGAATAGACGGATACGGACCCAGGAAGTGTAGAAGATTGTAGGCAAAAGAAAATAAAGGGAATCATTCAAAAGGCTGTACAGGAGCAGAGGGAGCAGTGTGTGCATATGTGCATAAATTATTGATGGTGGTGGGACAGGTTGAGAAAACGGTCAATAAAGCAATTAATAAAGAGCATTATCGATGGGAATATAGAATACACAGGAAAAGACGTAATGTTAAACGTGTAGTAAATTCTGGTTCGGAATGAACTGAAGCATTGTGGGCACCACACTTAGCCGAGGGATTGTATTGGATTTGTTTATTGTCACGTGTACGGATGTACAGTGAAAAGTATTTTTCTGCCAGCAGCTCAACAAATCATTTAGTACATGAAAATAAAAGGAAATAAAAGAAAGTACATAATAGGGCAACACAAGATACACAATGTGACTGCATAAGCACTGGCATCACCAGTGTGAAATGATGAGAGTGAATGAAGAAGATATTAAAAGAATGGTTCCGGAGATGAGCAATTTCAGTGACGAAGATAGATTAGAGAAGTTACGACTATTTTCCTTGACACACATGCTGAGAAGTGATCTGGCAGAGGTATTGAAAATCATGAGGGTTCTAGACAGAGCAGATTTGGGAGTCTAATCCCATTGATAAGAGGATCGAGTACCAGAGGGCACAGATGGAAGTTAATTCGAAAAATATTAATGGAGACATAGGTGAATGGTTAGGATGTGGACTGGACTGTTGAAGAGTATGGTGGTGGCAGGGTCAATTGATGGATTACTATCTCAAAGGGAAAAAAACACAGTGCTATGCATCGGAGAAAAGAGTGATAGTGTGCATTCTCCTTCAATCGGACAGCACATACATGTCGGTCCAAATGGCCTTCTTCTGCACTGATAATGTGCTCTGACTATGTTTAAAGATAGGGCAGTGGGTTAGCTGTAACGTCACTGGCTTGAAATTGAGATGCGCAGGCTAATTCTCTAAGGTCATGTGTTTAAATCCTAATACAGCCGACAAAATGGCGCAGTAACATATCAGTTCATGGGGTCAAACGTGGTCAACAAATGCTGACCTTGCCAGTGGGCCCCACAGGCCACAAAATATATATTTTAAATCAGCAACTGCAATAGCAATGTTTGGCCAGTGGATGGCAGTGACACCGTGATTACTGATATTACAGGAAGCATAGATCCATGATGACATGCAGGCCGTGGTCCTCATCAAAGGAACCAACTCAGATCCAATACGTGTGTAAACTGGAGCCAAACAGAGCTGCGTCATCGCACCAACTCATTTCTCCATCATCTTTGCAGCAACAAAATTCACACATTCAGAGGCTGAGCTGCAAATCATCGTTGACCGAGGCAAATGAGAGAATGGATCTCAGACTAAACATCCGGAAAACCAAGGTTCTCTACCATCAATAATAGAGGCTGCCGCGCCCGGGGTCAGACTGGGGTCAGGTACAATAATAATCCCAGAGACCGGCTCCAGTGTATCAATAACAGAAGCTGCCGGGCCCGGGGTCAGACTGGGGTCAGGTATAATAATAATCACAGAGACCGGCTCCAGTGTATCAATAACAGAGACTGCCGGGCCCGGGGTCAGACTGGGGTCTGGTATAATAATAATCACAGAGACCGGCTCCAGTGCATCAGTAACAGAGACTGCCGGGCCCGGGGTCAGACTGGGGTCTGGTATAATAATAATCACAGACACCGGCTCCAGTGTATCAATAACAGAGACTGCCGGGCCCGGGCTCAGACTGGGGTCAGGTATAATAATAATCACAGAGACCGGCTCCAGTGTATCAATAACAGAGACTGCCGGGCCCGGGGTCAGACTGGGGTCTGGTATAATAATAATCACAGAGCCGTCTGCTGATACCATATATGACGGGAGGCAGGGAGCTTAGTTTTATTCGCAAGTGAAACTGTGAGACAGGTATGATGCCTCGGGCCTTGGCCCAGTCTTCCTTGCATTAAAAAGTGATTGCAACCATCTCTGAGTGAGGAGCGTGTGACTGACTCCACCTGGGATCTTTTATACCCAATGGGAGGACAATCATGGCGGACTCGAGAGACTTCTGATATCTGAGGTGATAATGATGTATCGTTCAGGGGAACCGAAAACATCTGTTTCTTCTCATTCTTACCAACACTTCTCCATTTATACAGACACAGAGAAGCCGCATCCGCCAGGTTATGGAAACTAAATCATCAAAACCCTATCGCATGAAGAATTCGTGCCACAAATGTTAAAGATAATTGTACTTTTTCCGAGCAAGTTCTATCCAGTGTTTCTTTGTTCAAAGTAACTAATTTCTCATAGAATCGCTATAGTGCAGAAGATGGCCATCGAGTCTGCGCAGACCCTTCGAAAGAGCACTCTACCTGGGTCCAATCGCCGATCTTGTCCTGTATCCCTGCCCAACCTTTGGACACTAAGGGCAATTTAGCATGGCCAATCCACCTAACCTGCATATCTTTGGACTGTGGGTGGAAACCGGAGCACCCGGAGGAAACCCACGCAGACTCGGAGAGAAAGTGCAACCTCGACACACACAGTCACGCGAGGTCAGAATCGTCTGTTCCCTGGCGCTGTGAGGCAGCAGTGCCAAACACCGTGCCGCTGAAAGTTTCCTGACAATTATCTACACACGCCCAGGTTCTGCAAAATGACGGGATTAGCACAAGAGCAAAGCTATATAATGATTGCATTTAATTCGATGTCAATGAAGGACAGAGGTCGAAACAGAAGAGATACTGGGACAATGATTCGAAATGAGCCATCCGACTGGCCCCATTGCCTATAATTCTGCATATCTTAACGCCTTAAAATATTTATCGTACATTTTACAACGATACTATTAAATCTGATTCTATCATTCTTTCCAGCTGTGTTTTCCAGTTCATAACAACTCGCTGTGTAAAAACAATCCTCCTGTTCAATACAATAAACTGTGTCCTCTGGTCACAGAGCCTCCTGCCAGTTGTAATAGTCTCTCTTTAATTACTCTGTTCAAATCTTCATGGTTTTAGCAGTTTGGTTAAATAGACAACACAGAGAGATGGAGAGAGATACAGGGAGAGAGAGGCAGAGTAAAAGTGAGCAAACAAATATGAAGAGGAGAAAGAGAGACGGTGGGTTGAAAGAAAAAAGCTGAGAAACAGTAAAACCGAATTACACAGAGAGAGGGAGAATGATAAAATATTGAAAGGTAGCAAGATATCATTTCCTGGATTCAGAGAACCGAGTGACTGATCCACTGACTATCCAATTATGCCCTGGAGTGGAAGGTCTAAACAGATCACACCAGGCTCATTTGTAATTGTCACCACAATGTGATCTGTGTGACTCTGCCCTGACTCTGTGGGCAGATAGAGGCCGCACTGACAGATGTTCTCGCCAGATTGTGGTCCCTGGATTTATATTCTGCTGAGAAGTGAGATGTGCGGTTTGGAACCGGCAGCAGAGTAACAGGAAGTTGTGTTACCTGAGAATGAAACAGCAGGCGTCAGTTTCATGTTATCACCGTGAACAGTCTTCCTGCCTGTGGGGGTGAACTCACTCTGACAGCATCAAGAACAACCACACAGATTGCTGCCGCTCTCAGCATTACATTCGCCTCCATTCCCATTCCCTTTAAAAGGTGAGAGTACTTGTGTAAAAACACATTAACCGAAGGGGAGATGGATAGAGGGTTGTCACTGGGGGAGAAGAAGGGGAATTAAAACAACAATTTCGCTAACAGAGGTTATGCTAAAGTAAAACGTTTGAAGTACGTTGATGTCGCTGTGAGTGAGAGACTGAGAGTGAGAGAGACAGACAAAGAGAGAGATAGAGAGCGATAGAGAGGGAGAGAGAGATTAATCTTTAAAGACATAAAGTGCCTTCAACAAAAAAAGATTTAAACGTTAGGTGCCAGACCCGGCTGCTGTGTGCCTGTGTATGGGAGTTAAGTCTGAGAGAGAGAAGAGGGATCAACAGAGAAAGCGAGGTGTGCTGATATGTAAGTAATTTGAAACATATATTTGCCTTTGAAAGGGAATGAACAGCTTGATATTACTGTCACGATAACTCAAAAACAGTAAATATTGACTGCAGCATAGGATCTGGAAGGTAATCTCAACACAATGTCGTCATGTGCTGAAAATAATTTCAATTATTTGTACCACCATTTTGTAAAAAATGAAAAATGATGTGTTCCAGACCAACGGACCGCCATAGACATACAGACACACACACACTTACACACACACTTTCAGACTCTGTCTCTCTCAATCATTGGCCACAGCAAAAGCAAAAAGAATCCCTTCAGCAAAAAGGGTGAAAGACAATTGGCACCATTAAAAAAAACAGTGAGTAATTGTCACAGATAAACACAAGTATGAATTAGTGATATCTACCACAATGGAGCTTGTGACTGTGCTGTGTGATGTGAAATTCAATATGGCTCCTTTATTCCTCTTCTTCTCTCTGTTGATGAAGTGAATGTCACATGACTCACTCCAAACTTTCAGCAAAATATTACACACATATCACCGGAGCAATCACACCAACACCGTAGGGCAGCACGGTAGCACACGTGACTAGCACTGTGGCTTCACACCGCCAGGGCCCAAGGTTCGATTCCCCGCTGGGTCACTGTCTATGCCGTATCTGTGTGGGTTCCCTCCGGATGCTCCGGTTTCCTCCCACAGTCCAAAGACGTGCAGGTTAGGTGGATTGGCCATGCTAAATTGCCCTTAGTGTCCGAAAAAAAGGTTAGGAGAGGTTATTGGGTTATGGGGATAGAGTGAAAGTGAGGGCTTATATGGGTCGGGGCAGATTCGATGGGCCGAATAGCCTCTTTCTGCGCTGTATGTTTTATGTAAATAGTTATTCATTATGCTTTTGTCAGTGAATTAAATCTGAGAGAGAAAAGGGAGCTTAATTAATCTACGTGCAGTCTGAAACGAAGAGATGAGAACAGATCGGCAGTAATTTGAAAGTTGTATTTGCTTTTGAAAGGAACGTCCACAACCCCTAATAGTTATTGACACGACGAAATGTATTCTTAAAAACAGAAGTGAGTGCCCCTTTTCACGCCCCCAAGGCAGTGGCGCAGTGGTAGTGTCGCCGGACTAATAACCCAGAGACACAGAGTCAAGCTCTGGGGACCCGGGCTCCCACCCGGGTGCTGGATCCGGCACTGGATCGCTCCAGGTCTAGGATGGGTAGGAAGCTGGCGGTGGCCAGAGTGCTGCGGGGGTTTATGGACCAGATGGAGGGGTGGACCCTTGGAGATTTGCAAGGCCGGGGGCTAGGGAATTTTCATTCTTCTCACATGTCCATAAGGCTTATTCCCGAATCGACTTTTTCATTTTGAGTAGGGCGCTGATAGCGAGAGTAGAGGATACTGAGTATTCGGCAATAGCCATTTCGGACCACGCACCGCATTGAGTGGACTTGGAGATGGGGGAGGAGAGGGACCAGCGCCCGCTGTGGCGCTTGGAGGTGGGGCTGTTGGCGGACGAGGAGGTGAGCGACCGGGTTCGAGAAAGTATAGAGAGGTACTTGGAGACCAACGACAACGGGGATGTCTGAGTGGGGATGATATGGAAGGGGCTGAAGGCGGTGGTGGGGGGAGAGCTGATCTCCAGTAGGGCCCACAAGGAGCGGAGGGAGAGGGGGGAGAGGGAGAGGCTGGTGGGGGAGATGGTGAGGGTAGATAGGAGGTATGCGGAGGAGCCCGAGGAAGGATTGTAGAGGAAGAGGCGTAGCCTCCAGGCCGAATTAGACCTGGTGACCACCAGGAAGGCGGAGGTGCAGTGGATGAAGGCACAGGGGGCGATTTACGAGTATGGGGAAAAGGCAAGCCGGATGCTGACGCATCAGCTTCGGAAGCGGGATGCAGCTAGGGAGCTCAGGGGAGTTGAGGACAAGGGAGGGAGTGTGGTGCGGAGTAGGGTTTGGCATCAATGGGTTCTTCAGGGACTTTTACGAGGAATTGTACCGATCTGAGCCCCCACAGGAGGAGGGAGGGATGGGCCACTTCCTGGACAATTGAGTTTCCAAAGGTGGAAAAGGGACTGGTGGTGGGATTGGGGGCCCCGATTGGGCTGGAGGAGCTGATCAAAGGGATAGGAAGCATGCAGGCGGGGAAGGCACCGGGGACGGACAGTTTCCCGGTCGAGTTCTAAAAAAATATATGGGTCTGTTGGACCCGCTGTTAGTCAGGACCTTCAATGAGGCAAGAGGGGGGGGGGGGGGGGCTTTGCCCCCGACGATGTCCCAGGCACTGATCTCCTTGATCTTGAAGCGGGACAAGGATACCCTGCAATGTGGGTCTTACAGACCGATTTCCTTGCTAAATGTAGAAGCCAAGGTGCTGGCGAAGGTCTTAGCCACGAGGATTGAGGATTGTGTGCCACAGATGATCCATGAAGACCAGACGGGGTTTGTGAAGGGGAGGCAGTTGAACGCGAATGTGCGGAGGCTTTTGAACGTTATTATGATGCTGGCGAGGTAGGGGGAGGCGGAGATAGTGGTGGCGATGGACGCTGAGAAAGCCTTCGATAGGGTAGAGTGGGGGTAGCTGTGGGAGGTGCTGAAGAGGTTCGGGTTTGGGGAGGGGTTTGTCAGGTGGGTTAGGCTGTTGTATGAGGTCCCGATGGCGAGTGTGGCCACAAACAGCAGGAGGTCCGAGTACTTTTGGTTGCACCGAGGACGAGACAGGGGTGTCCCCTGTCCCCCCTGCACTTTGCACTGGCGATTGAACCCCTGGGTATGACACTGAGGGAGTCAAGGAACTGGAGGGGGTTGGTGCGGGGTGGGGAGGAGCATCGGGTGTCGCTTAATGCGGACGACCTGCTGCTGTATGTGGCGGACCCGGTGGGAGGAATGCCGGAGGTAATGAGGATTATTAGGGAGTTCGGGGACTTGTCAGGGTACAAGCTCCACATGGGGAAGAGCGAGCTGTTCGTAGTTCATCCAGGGGACAGGAGAGGGGGATTGGCGAGCTCCCACTGAAAAGGGCGGAGAGGAGCTTCAGGTATTTGGGGGTACAGGTGGCCAGGAGCTGGGGGGGCCCTGCATAGGCTTAATTTTACAAGGCCGGTGGAGCAAATGGAGGAGGAGTTCAAGAGGCGGGACGCGTTGCCGCTGTCCTTGGCGGGTAGGGTTCAGTCAATCAAAATGACGGTGCTCCCAAGGTTTTTGTTCCTGTTCCAGTGCCTCCCCGTGTTTATCCCGAAGGCTTTTTTCAGACGGGTTAATAGGAGTATAATGGGGTTTGTGTGCGCGCGAGGGACTCTGAGGGTGAGAAGGGTGTTCCTGGAGCGGAGGAGAGATAGGGCAGGACTGGCGCTGCCCAATCTCTGCGGGTACTACTGGGCCGCCAATGCGGTGATGGTGCGCAAGTGGGTGATGGAAGGGGAGGGGGCTGCATTGAAGGGGCTGGAGACGGCGTCTTGTGTGGGTACGAGTCTGGGGGCGCTGGCAACGGCGCCGCTACCGCTCCCTCCAAGGAGGTATACCACGAGCCCGGTGGTGGCGGCTGCCCTCAAAATTTGGGTCAGTGGAGACGGCACAGGGGGGATGTTGGGGCATCGGCAATGACCCCAATACGGGGGAACCACCGGTTCGCCCCAGGAAGAACACGTGGAGAGTTTTTGGCGTGGCACAGGACAGTGACACGTAAGTTGGGGGACCTGTTTGTGGACGGGAAGTTCGCGAATCTGGGTGAGCTGGAGGAGAAGTACGGGCTCGCCCCTGAGAACAGCTTCAGGTACTTACAGGCAAGGGCGTTTGCCAAGCAGCAGATGGTGGAAGTCCCGCGGCTACTGCCACACACAGTGCAGGACAGGGTGCTCTCGGGGGGGGGGGGGGGGGAGGGGGGAGTGGGGAAGATCTCGGAAACTTATCAGGTGATGCAGGAGGAGGAGGAGGCGTCGGTGGTGGAGGTAAAAGGTCAGTGGGAGGAGGAGTTGGGAGAGGAGATTGAGGAAAGGACGTGGGCAGATGCCCTGGGGAGGGTAAACTCTTCCTCATCGTGCACGAGGCTCAGCCTCATACAGTTTAAGGTGCTGCACAGGGCACACATGACCGGGACAAGGATGAGCCGGTTTTTTGGGGGCGAGGACAGGTATGTTAGGTGCTCAGGGAGCCCAGCAAATCACACCCATATGTTCTGGGCCTGCCCAGCACTGGAGGAATTTTGGAAGGGCGTAGCGAGGATGGTGTCGAGGTAGTAGGATCCAGGGTCAAACCGGGCTGGGGGCTCGCAATATTTGGGGTGACAGAGGAGCCAGGAGTGCAGGAGGTGAAAGAGGCCGGTATTTTGTCCTTTGCATCCCTGGTAGCCCGGCGAAGGATTCTTCTTCAGTGGAAGGATGTGAGGCCCCCACGCGTGGAATCCTGGATCAGCGATATGGCGGGGTTTATTAAATTGGAGAAGGAGAAATTCGCCTTCAGAGGGTCGCTACAAGGGTTCTTTAGGCGGTGGCAACCATTCGTAGACTTTCTGGCAGAACGATAGACATTGGTCAATAGCAGCAGCAGCTCGGAGGGGGGGAGGGGGGGGGGGGCGGTTTACTTGATTACTGTTTTTGTTATTTACACCGAAGGGTCTGAGGGGTTGTATATGCCAGTTGTGTAAGTCGGGGTTTAATGTTAATTTATTATTTATGTACAGGGGGGAGGGGGGTATGGAGGGTTGCTTCTCTGGACTGTGTTTTGTACTTAACCCCGTTGGGTTCTTTTTTTTCTCATTTTGTTATTGATATTTTATGAAAACGTTTAATAAAATTTTTTATTAAAAAAAATCTATCTATCTATCTTTCTTTCTATCTATCTATCTATCTATCTATCTATCTATCTATCTATCTATCTATCTATCTATCTATCTATCTTTCTATCGATCTATCTATTAGACACCCGTTATTTCTTTCATTCATTTGCGCGATATGGCATCGCTGGTTGGGTCAGGAATTATGGCCCATTCCTAGTTGCCATTCAGAAGGTGGTGGTGAGCTGCCTTCTTGAATCACTGCAGTCCCTGACATGCAGTTACACCCGTACAGCTATTAGCGAGAGAATTTCAGTATTTTTACCTAACCACAGTGAAGGAATGACGATATATTTCCAAGTCAAGATGGTGAATGACTTGGAGAGGAACCTCCAGGTGTTCCAAGGTATCTGCTGCTCTTGTCCTTGTTGATGCTTGTTACCGTGGGGTATGGTAGGTGCTGACTATGGAACCTTGATTTGTTCCTACAGTAAATTCTGTGGATGGCACCAGTCAAGCGAACTGCTTTGTCCTGGATGGTGTAAAGCTTCTTGAGGTTTGTTGAAGCTGCACTCTAGACAAGTGGAGAATATTCCATTACACTCCTGAATTTTGCTTTGCAGACGATGGACAGGCTTTGGGCAATCAGGAAGTCAGTTGCTCGCTCCAGGATTCCTAAACGTTGGACTGCTCTGGCAACCACGTTATTCATCTGGCTCGTCCAGTTTCCGGTCAATGATAACTCCCAGAGGGCAGCACGGTGGCGCAGTGGGTTAGCCCTGCTGCCTCACGGCGCCGAGCTCTCAGGTTCGATCCCGGCTCTGGGTCACTGTCGGTGTGGAGTTTGCACATTCTCCTCGTGTCTGCGTGGGTTTCACCCCCACAACCCAAAGATGTCCAGGCTAGGTGGATTGGCCTCAATAAATTGCCCCTTAATTGGAAAAAATGAATTGGGTACTCTAAATTTAAAAAAACAAATGATAACTCCCAGGATTTTGATTGTGCGGTAACCAGTGAAAAAACATCAGGTACATTATGCTGTGGGGTAGGACCGTTTGTAATATAAAATAAGACACAGAAGACTTCAGCCGTGAATGAAACAGAATCTGACACAATAATATCATGATGTGGAGATGCCAGCGTTGGACTGAGGTGAGCACAGTCTTTCAACACCAGGTTAAAGTCCAACAGGTTTATTTCGATGTCACTAGCTTTCGGAGCGCTGCTCCTTCCTCAGGTGAATGAAGAGGTATGTTCCAGAAACATATATATAGACAGATTCAAAGATGCCAGACAATGCTTGGAATACGAGCATTAGCAGGTGATTAAATCTTTACAGATCCAGACATTGGGTAACCCCAGGTTAAAGAGGTGTGAATTGTGTCAAGCCAGGACAGTTGGTAGGATTTAGCAGGCCAGATGGTGGGGGATGATTATCTATCTATAACCGGGACCTGGGATTCATGTCACATTACATTCATCCCCCATTGAGGAAGTGGTTGCTGGGAGGTAAGTCTGTCCTTTAAAAGCACTTGTCTTTGCAGGGGCAGGCCAGTCGATTTCGGCGGGAGAATCAGCTGGTGAGTCAGTTTCAGCGGGAGCATTGCGGAAGTGGCTGCTGGGAGGTAAGTCAACCTTTAAAAGCACTTGTCTTTGCAGGGGCAGGCCAGTCGATTTCGGCGTGAGAACAGCTGGCGAGTCAGTATCAGCGGGAGCATTGCGGAAGTGGCTGCTGGGAGGTAAGTCAGCCTTTAAAAGCACTTGTCTTTGCAGGGGCAGGCCAGTCGATTTCGGCGTGAGAACAGCTGGTGAGTCAGTTTCAGCGGGAGCATTGCGGAAGTGGCTGCTGGGAGGTAAGTCAACCTTTAAAAGCACTTGTCTTTGCAGGGGCAGGCCAGTCGATTTCAGCGTAAGAACAGCTGGTGAGTAAGTTTCAGCGGGGCAGTGCGGAAGTGGTTGCTGGGAGGTAAGTCAACCTTTAAAAGCACTTGTGTTTGCAGGGGCAGGCCAGTGGATTTCGGCGGGAGAATCAGCTGGTGAGTCAGTTTCAGTGGGAGCATTGCGGAAGTGGCTGCTGGGAGGTAAGTCAACCTTTAAAAGCACTTGTCTTTGCAGGGGCAGGCCAGTCGATTTCGGCGTGAAAACAGCTGGTGAGTCAGTTTCAGCGGGAGCATTGCGGAAGTGGCTGCTGGGAGGTAAGTCAACCTTTAATAGCACTTGTCTTTGCAGGGGCAGGCCAGTCGATTTCGGCGTGAGAACAACTGGTGAGTCAGTTTCAGCGGGAGCATTGCGGAAGTGGCTGCTGGGAGGTAAGTCAACCTTTTAAAGCACTTGTCTTTGCAGGGGCAGGCCAATCGATTTCGGCGTGAGAACAGCTGGTGAGTCAGTTTCAGCGGGAGCATTGCGGAAGTGGCTGCTGGGAGGTCAGTCAACCTTTAAAAGCACTTGTCTTTGCAGGGGCAGGCCAGTCGATTGCGGCGGGAGAATCAGCTGGTGAGTCAGTTTCAGCGGGAGCATTGCGGAAATGGCTGCTGGGAGGTAAGTCAACCTTTAAAAGCACTTGTCTTTGCAGGGGCAGGCCAGTCGATTTCGGCGTGAGAACAGCTGGTGAGTCAGTTTCAGTGGGAGCATTGCGGAAGTGGCTGCTGGGAGGTAAGTCAACCTTTAAAAGCACTTGTCTTTGCAGGGGCAGGCCAGTCGATTTCGGCGGGAGTGGAGCTGGTGAGTCAGTTTCAGCGGGAGCATTGAGGAAGTGGTTGCTGGGAGGTAAGTCTGTCCTTTAGAAGCACTTGTCTTTGCAGGGGCAGGCCAGTCGATTTCGGCGGGAGAATCAGCTGGTGAGTCAGTTTCAGCGGGACCATTGCGGAAGTGGCTGCTGGGAGGTAAGTCAACCTTTAAAAGCACTTGTCTTTGCAGGGGCAGGCCAGTCGATTTCGGCGTGAGAACAGCTGGTGAGTCAGTTTCAGCGGTAGCATTGCTGAAGTGGCTGCTGGGAGGTAAGTCAACCTTTAAAAGCAGTTGTCCTTGCAGGGGCAGGACAGTCGATTTCGGTGTGAGAACAGCTGGTGAGTCAGTTTCAGCGGGAGCATTGCGGAAGTGGCTGCTGGGAGGTAAGTCAACCTTTAAAAGCACTTGTCTTTGCAGGGGCAGGCTAGTCGATTTCGGCGTGAGAACAGCTGGTGAGTCAGTTTCAGCGGGAGCATTGCGGAAGTGGCGGCTGGGAGGTAAGTCAACCTTTAAAAGCACTTGTCTTTGCAGGGGCAGGCCAGTCGATTTCGGCGGGAGAATCAGCTGGTGAGTCAATTTCAGCGGGAGCATTGCGGAAGTGGCTGCTGGGAGGTAAGTCGACCTTTAAAAGCACTTGTCTTTGCAGGGGCAGGCCAGTCGATTTCGGCGTGAGAACAGCTGGTGAGTCAGTTTCAGCGGGAGCATTGCGGAAGTGGCTGCTGGGAGGTAAGTCGACCTTTAAAAGCACTTGTCTTTGCAGGGGCAGGCCAGTCGATTTCGGCGTGAGAACAGCTGGTGAGTCAGTTTCAGCGGGAGCATTGCGCAAGTGGCTGCTGGGAGGTAAGTCAACCTTTAAAAGCACTTGTCTTTGCAGGGGCAGGCCAGTCGATTTCGGCGTGAGAACAGCTGGTGAGTCAGTTTCAGCGGGAGCATTGCGGAAGTGGCTGCTGGGAGGTAAGTCAACCTTTAAAAGCACTTGTCTTTGCAGGGGCAGGCCAGTCGATTTCGGCGGGAGAACAGCTGGTGAGTCAGTTTCAGCGGGAGCATTGCGGAAGGGGTTGCTGGGAGGTAAATCTGTCCTTTAAAAGCACGTGTCTTTGCAGGGGCAGGCCAGTCGATTTCGGCGTGAGAACAGCTGGTGAGTCAGTTTCAGCAGGAGCATTGCGGAAGTGGCTGCTGGGAGGTAAGTCAACCTTTAAAAGCACTTGTCTTTGCAGGGGCAGGCCAGTCGATTTCGGCGTGCGAACAGCTGGTGAGTCACTTTCAGCGGGAGCATTGCGGAAGTGGCTGCTGGGAGGTAAGTCAACCTTTAAAAGCACTTGTCGTTGCAGGGGCAGGCCAGTCGATTTCGGCGGGAGTGGAGCTGGTGAGTCAGTTTCAGCGGGAGCATTGAGGAAATGGTTGCTGGGAGGTAAGTCTGTCCTTTCGAAGCACTTGTCTTTGCAGGGGCAGGCCAGTCGATTTCGGCGGGAGAATCAGCTGGTGAGTCAGTTTCAGCGGGAGCATTGCGGAAGTGGCTGCTGGGAGGTAAGTCAACCTTTAAAAGCACTTGTCTTTGCAGGGGCAGGCCAATCGATTTCGGCGGGAGAACAGCTGGTGAGTCAGTTTCAGCGGGAGCATTGCGCAAGTGGCTGCTGGGAGGTAAGTCAACCTTTAAAAGCACTTGTCTTTGCAGGGGCAGGCCAATCGATTTCGGCGTGAGAACAGCTGGTGCGTCAGTTTCAGCGGGAGCATTGCGGAAGGGGTTGCTGGGAGGTAAGTCTGTCCTTTAAAAGCACGTGTCTTTGCAGGGGCAGGCCAGTCGATTTCGGCGTGAGAACAGCTGGTGAGTCAGTTTCAGCGGGAGCATTGCGGAAGTGGCTGCTGGGAGGTAAGTCAACCTTTAAAAGCACTTGTCGTTGCAGGGGCAGGCCAGTCGACTTCGGCGGGAGTGGAGCTGGTGAGTCAGTTTCAGCGGGAGCATTGAGGAAGTGGTTGCTGGGAGGTAAGTCTTTCCTTTAAAAGCACTTGTCTTTGCAGGGGCAGGCCAGTCGTTTCGGCGTGAGAATCAGCTGGTGAGTCAGTTTCAGCGGGAGCATTGCGGAAGTGGCTGCTGGGAGGTAAGTCAACCTTTAAAAGCACTTGTCTTTGGAGGGGCAGGCCAGTCGATTTCGGCGGGAGTGGAGCTGGTGAGTCAGTTTCAGCGGGAGCATTGAGGAAATGGTTGCTGGGAGGTAAGTCTGTCCTTTAGAAGCACTTGTCTTTGCAGGGGCAGGCCAGTCGATTTCGGTGGGAGAATCAGCTGGTGAGTCAGTTTCAGCGGGAGCATTGCGGAAGTGGCTGCTGGGAGGTAAGTCAACCTTTAAAAGCACTTGTCTTTGCTGGGGCAGGCCAGTCGATTTCGGCGTGAGAACAGCTGGTGAGTCAGTTTCAGCGGGAGCATTGCGGAAGTGGCTGCTGGGAGGTAAGTCAACCTTTAAAAGCACTTATCTTTGCAGGGGCAGGCTAGTCGACTTCGGCGTGAGAACAGCTGGTGAGTCAGTTTCAGCGGGAGCATTACGGAAGTGGCTGCTGGGAGGTAAGTCAACCTTTAAAAGCACTTGTCTTTGCAGGGGCAGGCCAGTCGATTTCGGCGTGAGAACAGCTAGTGAGTCACTTTCAGCGGGAGCATTGCGGAAGTGGCTGCTGGGAGGTAAGTCAACCTTTAAAAGCACTTGTCTTTGCAGGGGCAGGCCAGTCGATTTCGGCGGGAGTGGAGCTGGTGAGTCAGTTTCAGCGGGAGCATTGAGGAAATGGTTGCTGGGAGGTAAGTCTGTCCTTTAGAAGCACTTGTCTTTGCAGGGGCAGGCCAGTCGATTTCGGCGGGAGAATCAGCTGGTGAGTCAGTTTCAGCGGGAGCATTGCGGAAGTGGCTGCTGGGAGGTAAGTCAACCTTTAAAAGCACTTGTCTTTGCAGGGGCAGGCCAGTCGGTTTCGGCGTGAAAACAGCTGGTGAGTCAGTTTCAGTGGGAGCATTGCGGAAGTGGCTGCTGGGAGGTAAGTCAACCTTTTAAAGCACTTGTCTTTGCAGGGGCAGGCCAGTCGATTTCGGCGTGAGAACAGCTGGTGAGTCATTTTCAGCAGGAGCATTGCGGAAGTGGCTGCTGGGAGGTAAGTCAACCTTTAAAAGCACTTGTCTTTGCAGGGGCAGGCTAGTCGATTTCGGCGTGAGAACAGCTGGTGAGTCAGTTTCAGCGGGAGCATTGCGGAAGTGGCTGCTGGGAGGTAAGCCAACCTTTAAAAGCACTTGTCTTTGCAGGGGCAGGCCAGTCGATTTCGGCGTGAGAACAGCTGGTGAGTCAGTTTCAGCGGGAGCATTGCGGAAGTGGCTGCTGGGAGGTAAGTCAACCTTTAAAAGCACTTATCTTCGCAGGGGCAGGCCAGTCGATTTCGGCGGGAGTGGAGCTGGTGAGTCAGTTTCAGCGGGAGCATTGAGGAAGTGGTTGCTGGGAGGTAAGTCTGTCCTTTAAAAGCACTTGTCTTTGCAGGGGCAGGCCAGTCGATTTCGGCGTGAGAACAGCTGGTGAGTCAGTTTCAGCGGGAGCATTGCGGAAGTGGATGCTGGGAGGTAAGCCAACCTTTAAAAGCACTTGTCTTTGCAGGGGCAGGCCAGTCGATTTCGGCGTGAGAACAGCTGGTGAGTCAGTTTCAGCGGGAGCATTGCGGAAGTGGCTGCTGGGAGGTAAGTCAACCTTTAAAAGCACTTATCTTTGCAGGGGCAGGCCAGTCGATTTCGGCGGGAGTGGAGCTGGTGAGTCAGTTTCAGCGGGAGCATTGAGGAAGTGGTTGCTGGGAGGTAAGTCTGTCCTTTAAAAGCACTTGTCTTTGCAGGGGCAGGCCAGTCGATTTCGGCGTGAGAACAGCTGGTGAGTCAGTTTCAGCGGGAGCATTGCGGAAGTGGCTGCTGGGAGGTAAGTCAACCTTTAAAAGCACTTGTCTTTGCAGGAGCTGAGAATTTTTTTTTTTAATTAGTGTTTTAGGCGGGAACAGGAAGTCGACCCGCGGACGTCTGGGAAGACCCTCACCAATAAATTCTGGTGGAGAGGAAACCCGAGACACTACACGTGTAGTGTCTCCCACCCGCCCTCCTCCTCTAACCTAATAATAAAACCCATTGGTCTGAGGTCAGTACCATATTTTATTATATTATTATTATTTTTTATAAAAAATTTAATTTAGTTGTTAGCCAGATCTTGGTAGAAAGTTAGAGGAATGGCAGGGAAGGTAGTGCAATATTCCTCCTGCAGGATGTTTGAGGTGAGGGATGCAGTTCGTGTCCCTGCTGATTTTACCTGCAGGAAGTGCTGCCATCTCCAGCTCCTCCATGACCGAGTTAGGGAACTGGAGCTGGAGTTGGAAGAACTTTGGATCATTCGGGAGGCAGAAGGGGTCATAGATAGCAGCTTCAGGGAATTAGTTACACCAAAGATTGGAGATAGGTGGGTAACTGTAAGAGGGACTGGGAAAAAGCAGCGGTCGTTCCCCTGAGAAACAAGTATACCGCTTTGGATACTTGTGGGGGGGGGGGACTTACCAGGGGTAAGACATGGGGTACGGGCCTCTGGCACGGAGTCTGTCCCTGTTGCTCAGAAGGGAAGGGGGGAGAGGAGCAGAGCATTAGTAATTGGGGACTCTATAGTCAGGGGCACAGATAGGAGATTTTGTGGGAGCGTGAGAGACTCACGTTTGGTATGTTGCCTCCCAGGTGCAAGGGTACGTGATGTCTCGGATCGTGTTTTCCGGGTCCTTCGGGGGGAGGGGGAGCAGCCCCAAGTCGTGGTCCACATTGGCACTAACGACATAGGTAGGAAAGGGGACAAGGATGTCAGGCAGGCTTTCAGGGAGCAAGGATGGAAGCTCAGAACTAGAACAAACAGAGTTGTTATCTCTGGGTTGTTGCCCGTGCCACGTGATAGTGAGATGAGGAATAGGGAGAGAGAGCAATTAAACACATGGCTACAGGGATGGTGCCGGCGGGAGGGATTCAGATTTCTGGATAACTGGGGCTCTTTCTGGGGAAGGTGGGACCTCTACAGACAGGATGGTCTACATCTGAACCTGAGAGGCACAAATATCCTGGGGGGGAGATTTGTTAGTGCTCTTTGGGGGTGTTTAAACTAATGCAGCAGGGGCATGGGAACCTGGATTGTAGTTTTAGGGTAAGGGAGAATGAGAGTATAGAGGTCAGGAGCACAGATTTGACATCGCAGGAGTGGGCCAGTGTTCAGGTAGGTGGTTTGAAGTGTGTCTACTTCAATGCCAGGAGTATACAAAACAAGGTAGGGGAACTGGCAGCATGGGTTAGTACCTGGGACTTTGATGTTGTGGCCATTCCGGAGACATGGATAGAGCAGGGACAGGAATGGATGTTGCAGGTTCCGGGGTTTAGGTGTTTTAGTAAGTTCAGAGAAGGAGGCAAAAGAGGGGGAGGTGTGGCGCTGCTAGTCAAGAGCAGTATTACGGTGGCGGAGAGGATGCTAGATGGGGACTCTTCTTCCGAGGTAGTATGGGCTGAAGTTAGAAACAGGAAAGGAGAGGTCACCCTGTTGGGAGTTTTTTATAGGCCTCCTAATAGTTCTAGGGATGTAGAGGAAAGGATGGCGAAGATGATTCTGGATATGAGCGAAAGTAACAGGGTAGTTATTATGGGAGACTTTAACTTTCCAAATATTGACTGGAAAAGATATAGTTCGAGTAAATAGATGGGTCGTTTTTTGTACAGTGTGTGCAGGAGGGTTTCCTGAAACAATATGTTGACAGGCCAACAAGAGGCGAGGCCACGTTGGATTTGGTTTTGGGTAATGAACCAGGCCAGGTGTTGGATTTGGAGGTAGGAGAGCACTTTGGGGACAGTGACCACAATTCGGTGACGTTTACGTTAATGATGGAAAGGGATAAGAATACACCTCAGGGCAAGAGTTATAGCTGGGGGAAGGGCAATTATGATGCCATTAGACGTGACTTGGGGGGGATAAGGTGGAGATGTAGGCTGCAAGTGTTGGGCACACTGGATAAGTGGGGCTTGTTCAAGGATCAGCTACTGCGTGTTCTTGACAAGTATGTACCGGTCAGACAGGGAGGAAGGCGTCGAGCGAGGGAACCGTGGTTTACCAAGGAAGTGGAATCTCTTGTTAAGAGGAAGAAGGAGGCCTATGTGAAGATGAAGTGTGAAGTTTCGGTTGGGGCGATGGATAGTTACAAGGTAGCGAGGAAGGATCTAAAGAGAGAGCTAAGACGAGCAAGGAGGGGACATGAGAAGTATTTGGCAGGAAGGATCAAGGAAAACCCAAAAGCTTTCTATAGGTATGTCAGGAATAAAGATGTGGATCAGAAATTGGCTAGCTGAAAGAAGACAGAGGGTGGTGGTTGATGGGAAATGTTCAGAATGGAGTACAGTCACAAGTGGAGTACCACAAGGATCTTTTCTGGGGCCGTTGCTGTTTGTCATTTTTATCAATGACCTAGATGAAGGCGCAGAAGGGTGGGTGAGTAAATTTGCAGACGATACTAAAGTCGGTGGTGTTGTCGATAGTGTGGAAGGATGTAGCAGGTTACAGAGGGATATAGATAAGCTGCAGAGCTGGGCTGAGAGGTGGCAAATGGAGTTTAATGTAGAGAAGTGTGAGGTGATTCACTTTGGAAGGAATAACAGGAATGCGGAATATCTGGCTGATGGTAAAGTTCTTGAAAGTGTGGATGAGCAGAGGGATCTAGGTGTCCATGTACATAGATCCCTGAAAGTTACCACCCAGGTTGATAGGGTTGTGAAGAAGGCCTATGGAGTGTTGGCCTTTATTGGTAGAGGGATTGAGTTCCGGAGTCGGGAGGTCATGTTGCAGCTGTACAGAACTCTGGTACGGCCGCATTTGGAGAATTGCGTACAGTTCTGGTCACCGCATTATAGGAAGGACGTGGAGGCTTTGGAGCGGGTGCAGAGGAGATTTACCAGGATGTTGCCTGGTATGGAGGGAAAATCTTATGAGGAAAGGCTGGTGGACTTGAGGTTGTTTTCGTTGGAGAGAAGAAGGTTAAGAGGAGACTTAATAGAGGCATACAAAATGATCAGGGGGTTGGATAGGGTGGACAGTGAGAGCCTTCTCCCGCGGATGGAAATGGCTGGCACGAGGGGACATAACTTTAAACTGAGGGGTAATAGATATAGGACAGAGGTCAGAGGTAGGTTCTTTACGCAAAGAGTAGTGAGGCCGTGGAATGCCCTCCCTGCTACAGTAGTGAACTCGCCAACATTGAGGGCATTTAAAAGTTTATTGGATAAACATATGGATGATAATGGCATAGTGTGGGTTAGATGGCTTTTGTTTCGGTGCAACATCGTGGGCCGAAGGGCCTGTACTGCGCTGTATTGTTCTATGTTCTATGTTCTATGTAAGACTTCTGACAATAATTTCAGAGAGTGGACTTAACGTGATGCAAATGGAGATTTGCTGCAGTCGAACAACAGATCCGAAATGTACACTTAGAGTCACAGAGGCATAGATGTTAACAGCATGTAATCAGGTCCTTTGGCCCAGCTTGTTAATGCCGCCCAGTTTCTGTCACTAAGCTAGTCCCACTTGGCCGCATTTGGCCCATATCCCTCTATCCCCACCCTATCCATGGAACTTCGAGCATGTAAGCAGCAAGGATTCATGCATTAATAACTGAATCTGCATATAATGTAATGTTAACAGTTACGAGGTCTAATGCAATAACCATGAAAGAAGAGTCAATTGCAGTATATGGAGAAGTCTGGCTCAGTGCATTTCTTTGAAAAAAAATATATTTATTCAAGTTTTTCAACAAATTTTCAACAACCCCACCCCCATCAAGAAAAAGAAACGAAAACACAACAAGCAGAAATTAGACATAGGATTTCCCCCAAATACAATTACCCCCATATAACAGTAGAAACCACAAATAGGGAAACACCCCACTTTAAGCCAAACGCCACCCCAAAAGAACCCCCCCCCCTCCATCCCGCACCCCCCCTTCCGGTTGCTGCTGCTGCTGACCTCCTCCTAACGCTCCGCGAGATAGTTTAGGAACGGTTGCCATCGTCTGAAAAACCCTTGCACAGATCCTCGCAAGGCAAATTTTATCCTCTCCTGCTTGATGAAAACTGCCATGTCATTGATCCAAGCTTCCACACTGGGACACTTTGCATCTTTCCACAGTAACAAAATCCTCCACCGGGCTATCAGGGATGCAAAGGCCAGAATACTGGCCTCTTTCGCCTCCTGCACTCCCGGCTTGTTCAGTACCCCAAATACTGCTAACCCCCAGCTCGGCTTGACCCGGCCGTTCACCAGCTTGGACATAGTCCTCGCAAAACCCCTCCAAAACCCATACAGCGCCGGGCACGACCAGAACATATGGGCGTGATTTGCTGGGCTCCCAGAGCACCTCACACATCTGTCCTCCACCCCAAAGAACCTACTCAACCTCGCCCCTGCCATTTGCGCTCTGTGAACAACTTTAAGCTGTATTAGGCTGAGCCTGGCTTAAGTGGAGGAAGAATTAACCCACTCAGAGCATCAGCCCACAGACCCTCATCTATCTCCTCCCGAAGCTCCTCCTCCCACTTACCCTTTAACTCCTCCTGCAGCTCCTGGTAAATCGCCAACACCTTGCCTTCTCCTGCCCATACACCCGAAATCACCCTGTCCTGAATCCTACGTGCTGGAAGCAGCGGGAATTCCCTCACCTGCCGCCTCACGAATGCCCTCACTTGCATTTACCTGAAAGCATTCCCTGGGGTAGCCCAAATTTCTCCTCCAGCGCCCTTAGGCTCGCAAACGTGCCATCGATGAACAGGCCCCCCATTCTTTGAATCCCTGCCCGATGCCAGCTCCGAAACCCCCATCCATCCTTCCCGGGATGAATCAATGATTCTCCCAAATCGGGGACCAAAACGATGCTCCCACCTCGCCCCCGTGTCGCCTCCACTGCCCCCAGATGTTCAGCGTCGCCGCCACCACCAGACTCGTGGTGTACCTTGTCGGCGGGAGTGGCAGCGGTGCCATCATCAGCGCCCTCAGGCTCGTGCCCACACAGGACGCCGTCGCTAACCTCTTCCACGCTGCTCCCTCTCCCTCCATTACCCACTTACGGATAATCACCACATTGGCTGCCCATTAATAGCCACATAGATTCGGCAGCGCCAGCAGCCCCCCCCCCCCCCCCCACCCCGCTGTCCCTGCTACGCTCCAGAAACACTCTCTTCACCCTCGGGGTCTTATTCGCCCGCACAAATCCCATGAAGCTCCTGCTTACCCGTTTGAAAAAGGCCTTGGGGAGCAAAATGGGAAGGCACTGGAACACAAAGAGAAACCTCAGAAGGACCGTCATTTTGATCGACTGCACCCTACCCGCTAGTGAGAGTGGCAGCATATCCCATCTTTTAAAATCCTCCTCCATCTGCTCCACCAACCAATTGAGATTGTGCAGGGCCCCCCAACTCTTAGCTACCTGGATCCCCAGGTAGCAAAAGCTCCTTTCCGCCCTCTTCAGCAGTAGCTCACCTATCCCCCTTCCCTGGTCCCCTGGATGCACCACAAAGAGCTCTTTCTTCCCTACGTTGAGTTCATACCCCGAAAAGCCCCAAACTCCCTAAGGATCCACGTGACCTCCGCCATCCCCTCCACTGGATCCGCAACATACAACAACAGGTCATCAGCATACAACAACACTCAGTGTTCCTCTCCCCCCGAACCAATCCCCTCCATTTCCTGGACTCTCTCAGTGCCATGTCCAGTGGCTCAATTGCCAGTGCAAACAACAAGGGGGATATGGGACACCCCTGCCGCGTCCCCCGGCACAGCCGAAAGTCATCCGACCTCCGCCGGTTCTTAGCCACACTCGCCACAGGGGCTCTATATAGTAGCCTGACCCAACTTATGAACTCCTCCCCGAACTCAAACCTCCGCAACACTTCCCAAAGATACTCCCACTCCATCCAATCAAAGGCCTTCTCCGCGTCCATAGCTGCCACTACCTCCACTTCTCCCTCCACCGAGGGCATCATAATCACATTGAGGAGCCTCCGCATATTAGTATTCAGCTACCTACCCTTCACAAATCCCGTCTGGTCCTCATGAATTACCCCCGGGACACAGTCCTCAATTCTCGTAGCCAGAACCTTCGCCAGCAACTTAGCGTCAACATTGATGAGCGAGATCGGTCTATACGACCCACATTACAATGGATCCTTGTCCCGCAACAAAATCAAAGAAATTAGCGCCCTGGACATTGTCGGGGGCAAGATCCCCTCCTCCCTCACCTCATTAAAAGTTCTCACTAGCAACGGGCCCAGCAGGTCCACGTATTTCCTGTAGAATGCAACCGGGAACCCATCCGGCCCCGGGGCCTTCCCCGCCTGCAGGCTTCCCAATCCTTTAACCAGCTCCTCCAGCCCAATCGGCGCCCCCAGCCTGACCACCTGCTCCTTCTCCACCCTCGGGAACCTCAGCTGATCAAGGAACCATCGAATCCCCTCCTCACCCGCCGGGGGCTCAGATCTGTACAGATCCACATAGAAGTCCCTAAATACCTTGTTTAATCTCACCGCACTCCGCACCGTATTCCCCCCTCTATCCCTAACTCCACCAATCTCCCTCGCTGCCTCCCTCTTACGAAGCTGATGTGCCGGCATCCGACTCGCCTTCTCCCCATACTCATACGCCGCCCCTTGCACTATCCTCCACTGTGCCTCTGCTTTCCCCATAGTCATCAGGTCGAATTCCGTCTGGAGGTTTCGTCATTCCCTAAGTAGCCCCTCCTCGGGGGCCTCTGCATAGCTCCTGTCCCCCCTTAAAATCTCCCCCACCAACCTCTCCCTCTCACTCCTCTCTCTCTTCTCCCTGTGGGCCCTAATGGAGATTAGCTCTCCCCTGACCACCACCTTCAACGCCTCCCAGACTACCCCCACCTGCACCTCCCCGTTGTCGTTGGCCTCCAAGTATCTTGCAATACACCCCCGAACCCGCCCACACACCTTCTCATCCGCCAACATTCCCACATCGAGGCGCCACAACGTGCACTGGTCCCTCTCCTCTCACAACTCCAGTTCCACCCAATGTGGGGTGTGATCCAGGATGGCTATGGCCGAATATTCCGTTCCGTCCACTTTCGGGATTAGCGCCCTACTCAAGATGAAGAATTCTATCCGGGAGTAGGCTTTATGGACGTGGGAAAAAAAGGAAATTTCCCTGGCCATCGACCTGGCAAACGTCCATGGATCCACTCCCCCCATCTGGTCCATTAACCCCCTGAGCACCTTGGCAGCAGCCAGCCTCTTACCCGTCCTGGACCTATAACGGTCCAGTGCTGTGTCCAGCACCGGGCTGAAGTCCCGTCCCCCCCCCCCCCCCCCGTCCCCCCATTATAAAGCTTCCTACCTCCAGATCCGGAATCCGACCCAGCATGCGTTTCATAAATCTGGCATCATCCCAATTCGGGGCATATATGTTCACCAGTACCACTCGCACCCCCTGCAACCTTCCACTCACCATCACATATTGACCTCCATTATCCGCCACAAAATTCAGTGCCTCGAACAACACCCGCTTCCCCACCAGTATTGCAACCCCTCTGTTCTTCGCATCCAGCCCTGAATGAAAGACCTGCCCTCCCCATCCCTTTCTCAGACTAACCTGATTGGCCACCTTCAGATGTGTCTCCTGGACCATAAACACATCTGCCTTCAGTCCCTTTAAGTGCGCGAACACCCGGACCCTCTTGACCGGCCCTTTCAGGCCCCTCACATTCCAAGTTATCAGCCGGATCAGGGGTCTACTCGCCCCCCCCCCTGCCGACTAGCCATCTCCTTTTTTATGACAGCCAGTTGCCCACGCCTCCCGCACCCTCCAGTCCCCCAGCCGGCGGACCCCCACCCCGACTGCCTCTCCTCCCTCCAGCTCCCCTTTGGCCAATGCAGCAGCAACCCAGTTACCCCCCACCCCACTCCCTTGCCTACAACCCCCCCCCCCCCCCCGCTAGATCCTCATATAGCCATTTTGCTCCCCCCATGACACTCCCGTAAGTCAGCTGACTCCTGCTGACCCCGGCCTCTCCCGCCAATCCATCAAACCCCCAGTGTGAGAATCCCCCCACCTCCCCTTGGCAATCAGTGTGTGCTCCTCTCCAGCACCGCCCTTCGCCCCAGGCCCCGCCCCCTTCCTTCCCTAGCACGGAAAAAGCCCGCGCTTTCCATCTGAGCTGACCCCACCCCCTCTGGCGCGGCTCCTTTTTGCGGCCTTACCCCAACTCCCCATCCCCGGGCCTCCACTACCCCTCTTCCTCCGTGGGGTCGTGCCCCTCCAACATTGATGCCCACACTCTCACACCGCCCCCACATAAAATCCATTCACCCATCCCCACCCAGCACCAAAACAAAAAGCACCAAAATTCCCAGAACGCAGTAAACACCGTAAACACCCCCCTCCCCCACCCCCTGCCCGACAAACCCTCAGTTCGAGTCCAACTTTTCAGACTGGAAATTGTTCCATGCCTAATCAGGTGTCTCAAAATAGTGGTGCCGATCTTGGAACGTGAGCCACAATCGTGCTGGCTGCAGCATCCCGAACTTCACCCCTTTCCAATGGAGAACTGCCTTAGCCCGGTTGAAACCAGCCCTCTTCGTAGCCACCTCCGCACTCCAGTCCTGGTAGATTCGGATCTCCATGTTCTCCCACCTGCTGCTCCATGCTTTTTTGGCCCATCTCAGGATGCACTCTCTGTCCATAAAGCGGTGGAACCTCACCACTACAGCCCTTGGCGACTCGTTGGCTTTGGGTCTCCTTGCCAGGACCCGATGAGCCCCATCCAGTTCCAGGGGCCTCGGCAAAGCTCCCACGCCCATAAGCAAATTGAGCATCATGACCACATATGCCCCAGCATCCGACCCCTCCACTCCTTCAGGGAAACCCAGAATCCGAAGATTCTTCCTCCTCGACCTATTGTCCAGATCCTCAAATTTTTCCTGCCACCTCTTGTGCAGCGCCTCGTGCGCCTCCACCTTCACTGCCAGGCCCAAGATCTCGTCCTCGTTCTCCGAGGCTTTTTGCCGCACCTCCCGTATCGCCGCCCCTTGGGCGTTGTGGGTCTCCACCAGCTTCTCAATCGATGCCTTCATTGGCGCCAGCATTTCTGCCTTCAGCTCCGTAAAGCAGCGTTTGAGGAACTCCTGCTGCTCCTGCGACCACTGTGCCCACGCTGCTTGGTCTCCACCCGCCGCCATCTTGTTTCTCCTCCCTCGCACTTTCTGCTGCACCAAAATCACTTTCTTAACCGCTCCACTCCTGGTCCAATCCATACAGTGCCGGGGGAACCTTGCTGTCACCTTCCCACACTGGGAGACGTCGAACAATTGCCGTTGGGGCCCCTCTAAAGAGCCCGAAAGTCCGTTCCTGGCGGGAGCTGCTGAACGTGCGACCTACCTCGGCATAGCCACAACTGGAAGTCGCTCAGTGCATTTCCGAACGTGACTGCACCTATTGGTTAAAGTAGAAAACACAGGCGGCATGTGGCACAGTGGTTCGCACTGCTGCCTACGGCACAGTGGACTCGGGTTCGAATCCCGGCGCTGGGTCACTGTCCATGTGGAATTTGCACATTCTCCCCATGTCTGAGTGGGTTTCATCCCCACAATCCAAAGATGTGCAGGGTATGTGGATTGGCCACACTAACTTGCCCCATAATTGAAAAAAATAATAATAATTGGATACACTAAATTTATTTTAAAAAGTAGTAAACACAATCTCTTGCAGTCATAACTGAGACAGGATGAATTGTAGTTTGTATAGAAACATGGTCCTCCTTATTCAAAGGTTCAACTGCAGATAGCATTACACACACAGATACAAAGGTAAAACGAAACATGGCCAGTACAATCATTACAAAGACAAGACCTAGGGTAATAAAAGATGTGACACGGTTAAGTACAATGATAATTGAAGCAGGGCTCAGTGTAATACTGCGGAACACAATGTATCATAAAATATAAATAAAGATGTAGTCTAATTACAGTAAAAATTCAAATAGAGTAAATTAAAGGGGGCACAGATGAATGATCTAGTGTATTAATAACTGTTATAATATCAAAAGATATAAACTCTGAGAGGGTATAATTTAGAGAGAAGTGAGAAAGGACCTATTTTATTTCAAACCGAGATATGGGGGAGTGCGGTAATAAATGAAATGCAACCCATTGCACTCTTAATAATGATGTGGAGATGCCGGCGTTGGACTGGGGTGAGCACAGTACGAAGTCTTACAACACCAGGTTAAAGTCCAACAGGTTTGTTTCGATGTCACTAGCTCTCGGAGCGCTGCTTCTTCCTCAGGTGAATGAAGAGGTCTGTTCCAGAAACACATATATAGACAAATTCAAAGCTGCCAGACAATGCTTGGAATGTGAGCATTCAGTACTCAACACCAACAACTGCCAATCTCCAGACGCAATTCTGCAACTCATCCGCTTCATTCTGGATCACAACGTCTTCACCTTCGACAACACGTTCTTCATCCAGATGCACGGAACAGCCATGGGGACCAAATTCGCACCCCAATACTCCAACATCTTCATGCACAAGTTTGAACAGGACCTACTCACTGCACAGGACCTTCAACCGATGTTATACACCAGATACATCGATGACATTTTTTTTCTTTGGACCCACGGCGATGAATCACTGAAACGACTACACGATGACATTAATAAGTTCCATCCAACCATCAGACTCACCATGGACTACTCTCCAAAATCAGTTGCATTCTTGGACACACTTGTCTCCATCAAGGACGGTCACCTCAGCACTTCGGTTTACTGCAAACCCACGGATAACCTCACGATGCTCCACTTCTCCAGCTTCCACCCTAAACACATCAAAGAAGCCACCCCCCATGGGCAAGCTCTCCGTATACACAGGATCTGCTCAGACGAGGAGGAGCGTAACAGGCATCTACAGACGTTGAAAGATGCCCTCATACGAACTGGATATGGCACTCGACTCATCGATCGACAGTTCCAATGCGCCACAGCGAAAAACCGCACCGACCTCCTCAGAAGACCAACATGGGACACAACCGACAGAATACCCTTCGTCGTCCAGTACTTCCCCGGAGCGGAGAAACTACGACATCTTCTTAACAGCCTTCAACACGTCATTGATGAAGATGAACATCTTGCCAAGGTCATCCCCACACCCCCACTACTTGCCTTCAAACAACCGCGTAACCTCAAACAAACCATTGTTTGCAGCAAACTACCCAGTCTTCAGAACAGTGACCACGACACCACACAACCCTGCCATGGCAATCTCTGCAAGACGTGCCAGATCATCGACATGGATACCACCATTACACGTGAGAACACCACCCACCAGGTACGCGGTACATACTCGTGCGACTCAGCCAATGTTGTCTACCTCATACGCTGCAGGAAAGGATGTCCCGAAGCGTGGTACATTGGCGAGACCATGCAGACGCTGCGACAACGAATGAACGGACATCGCGCGACAATCACCAGGCAGGAATGTTCCCTTCCAGTCGGGGAACACTTCAGCAATCAAGGGCATTCAGCCTCTGATCTCCGGGAAAGCGTTCTCCAAGGCGGCGCGTTGGACTGCGTTGTCGCGCGTCCAAAGGACGCACGACAACACAGAATCGCCGAGCAGAAACTTATAGCCAAGTTCCGCACACATGAGTGCGGCCTCAACCGGGACCTGGGATTCATGTCACATTACATTCATCCCCCACCACCTGGCCTGTGAAATCCTACCAACTGTCCTGGCTTGATACAATTCACACCTCTTTAACCTGAGGTTACCCCATCTCTGGATCTGTAAAGATTTAATCACCTGCTAATGCTCGCATTCCAAGCATTGTCTGGCAGCTTTGAATTTGTCTCTCTATTTGTTTCTGGAACATACCTCTTCATTCACCTGAGGAAGGAGCAGCGCTCCGAAAGCTAGTGACATCAAAACAAACCTGTTGGACTTTAACCTGGTGTTGTAAGACTTCGTACTCTTAATAATGGCCTTGTCTCGCACAGTAATAACTAAAACAATCTGTAGCGCAACATTTACAGGCACAGAACTGGCATTAAATAAACAGAGCCGGAGGTGTACAGGAATTACTAAAATTGGGGGTTGATTAATACAAGTGGAGACAGTGTAGTGCAGTGTATACCGACAAACCGGGATGCATTATAACTGCCACGTGCCAGTGAGGCTAGAAATAGGAAGATAGAGCAGCTAAACACGTGGCTAAACAGCTGGTGTAGGAGGGAGGGTTTCCGTTATCTGGACCACTGGGAGTTCTTCCGGGGCAGGTGTGACCTATATAAGAAGGACGGGTTGCATCTAAACTGGAGAGGCATAAATATCCTGGCCACGAGGTTTGCTAGTGTCACACACGAGGGTTTAAACTAGTATGGCAGGGGGGTGGGCACAGGAGCAATAGATCAGAAGGTGAGAGCATTGAGGGAGAACTAGGGAATAGGGACAGTGGGACTCTGAGGCAGAGCAGACAGGGTGAAGTTGATGAACACAGCGGGTCTGGTGGCCTGAAGTGCATATGTTTTAATGCAAGAAGTATTATGGGTAAGGGAGATGAACTTAGAGCTTGGATTAGTACTTGGAACTATGATGTTGTTGCCATTACAGAGACCGGGCTTAGGCGGGGCGGAGTTTGTAAGGAGCATCCAGGAGGGCTTCTTAAAACAATATGTAGACAGTCCAACTAGGGAAGGGGCGGTACTGGACCTGGTATTGGGGAATGAGACCGGCCAGGTGGTAGATGTTTCAGTAGGGGAGCATTTCGGGAACAGTGACCACAATTCAGTAAGTTTTAAAGTGCTGGTGGACAAGATTAAGAGTGGTCCTAGGATGAATATGCTAAATTGGGGGACGGCTAATTATAACAATATTAGGCGGGAACTGAAGAACATAGATTGGGGGCGGATGTTTGAGGGCAAATCAACATCTGACATGTGGGAGACTTTCAAGTGTCAGTTGAAAGGAATTCAGGACCGGCATGTTCCTGTGAGGAAGAAGGATAAATACGGCAATTTTCGGGAACCTTGGATAACGAGAGATATTGTAGGCCTCGTCAAAAAGAAAAAGGAGGCATTGGTCAGGGCTAAAAGGCTGGGAACAGACGAAGCCTGTGTGGAATATAAGGAAAGTAGGAAGGAACTTAAGCAAGGAGTCAGGAGGGCTCGAAGGGGTCACGAAAAGTCATTGGCAAATAGGGTTATGGAAAATCCCAAGGCGTTTTACACGTACATAAAAAGCAAGAGGGTAGCCAGGGAAAGGGTTGGCCCACTGAAGGATAGGCAAGGGAATCTATGGTGGAGCCAGAGGAGATGGGCGAGGTACTAAATGAATACTTTGCATCAGTATTCACCAAAGAGAAGTAATTGGTAGATGTTGAGTCTGGAGAAGGGTGTGTAGATAGCTTGGGTCACGTTGAGGTCCAAAAAGACGAGGTGTTGGGTGTCTTAAAAAATATTAAGGTAGATAAGTCCCCAGGGCCTGATGGGATCTACCCCAGAATACTGAAGGAGGCTGGAGAGGAAATTGCTGAGGCCTTGACAGAAATCTTTGGATCCTCACTGTCTTCAGGTGATGTCCCGGAGGACTGGAGAATAGCCAATGTTGTTTCTCTGTTTAAGAAGGGTAGCAAGGATAATCCAGGGAACTACAGGCTGGTGAGCCTTAATTCAGTGGTAGGGAAATTACTGGAGAGAATTCTTCGAGACAGGATCTACTCCCATTTGGAAGCAAATGGACGTATTAGTGAGAGGCAGCATGGTTTTGTGAAGGGGAGGTCGTGTCTCACTAACTTGATAGAGTTTTTCGAGGTGGTCACTAAGATGATTGATGCAGGTAGGGCAGTGGATGTTGTCTATATGGACTTTAGTAAGGCCTTTGACAAGGTCCCTCATGGTAGACTAGTACAAAAGGTGAAGTCACACGGGATCAGGGGTGAGCTGGCAAGGTGGATACAGAACTGGCTAGGTCATAGAAGAGTAGCAATGGAAGGATGCTTTTCTAATTGGAGGGCTGTGACCGGTGGTGTTCCACAGGGATCAGTGCTGGGACCTTTGCTGTTTGTAGTATATATAAATGATTTGTAGGAAAATGTAACTGGTCTAATTAGTAAGTTTGCACACGACACAAAGGTTGGTGGAATTGCGGATAGCGATGAGGACTGTCAGAGGACACAGCAGGATTTAGATTGTTTGGAGACTTGGGCGGAGAGATGGCAGATGGAGTTTAATCCAGACAAATGTGAGGTAATGCATTTTGGAAGGTCTAATGCAGGTAGGGAATATACAGTGAATGGTAGAACCCTCAAGAGTATTGAAAGTGAAAGAGATCTAGGAGTACAGGTCCACAGGTCACTGAAAGGGGCAACACAGGTGGCGAAGGTTATCAAGAAGGCATACGGCATGCTTGCCTTCATTGGCCGGGGCATTGAGTATAAGAATTGGCAAGTCATGTTGCAGCTGTATAGAACCTTAGTTAGGCCACACTTGGAGTATAGTGTTCAATTCTGGTCGCCACATTACCAGAAGGATGTGGAGACATTAGAGAGTGAGCAGAAGAGATTTACCAGAATGTTGCCTGGTATGGAGGGCATTAGCTATGAGGAGCGGTTGAATAAACTCGGTTTGTTCTCACTGGAACGAAGGAGGTTGAGGGGCGACCTGATAGAGGTCTACAAAATTATGAGGGGCATAGACAGAGTCGATAGTCAGAGGCTTTTCCCCGGGGTAGAGGGGTCAATTACTAGGGGGCATATGTTTAAGATGAGAGGGGCAAGGTTTAGAGTAGATGTACGAGGCAGGTTTATTACGCAGAGGGTAGTGGGTGCCTGGAACTCACTACCGGAGGAGGTGGTGGAAGCAGGGACGATAGTGACATTTAAGGGGCATCTTGACAAATACATGAATAGGATGGGAATAGAGGGATACGGACCCAGGAAGTGTAGAAGAATGTAGTTTAGTCGGGCAGCATGATCAGCACGGGCTTGGAGGGCCGAAGGGCCTGTTCCTCTGCTGTACATTTCTTTGTTCTTTGTTGGGAAAGTGTTCTAATGCAGTGGTTACGATTGCAGGGTGTATATTCATAATAACTGAGACAGGGTGTGCAGCAATGATTAATGGACGGAAGTCCAGAATAAGGGGCACAGTCTAAGGATATCGGGCAGACCATTTAGGACTGAGGTGGGGAGAAATTCTCGACCACAGAAAGCAGTTGAGGCCAAAACATTGTATGGTGACAAGAAGGAATTATGTATAGCTCTTGTAGCTATATGGATCATGGGATATGGAGGGAAAGCGAGAACAGTAGGTTTAATTGGGTGATCAGCCATGTGATCATAATGAATAGAAGAGGGGGCCGAATGGCCTACTCCCGCACCTATAGATTATGCTTCTATGTTTCTATGTTATGCCACAAATCCTAAAATATATCTAAACTGAAACAGGGACTAGTGCAGTAAATCCTCATACAGGGTCTCCACTAATTTAAACTGAGACAGGGCCGAGGTCATTGATTACTGGTGGGGGAAGGGGTCTACATTAAGGTAGATTCAGACAGGGGTATAATGCACTAATTGCTGATACAGGGTCTAGATTAATACAAACTGAGTCTGGACCGGTTTCAGTGATTGCTGATGGCGGGGGTGGGGGGGGGGGGGGGCGGGGCGCGGGGGGTCTAGATTAATGTAAATTTAGACAGGGGTCTAATGCACTAATTGCTAATGCAGGGTCGAGATTAATACAAAGTGAGTCATATTCTATGTGGTAATTACTGCTACAGGATCAAGATTAACGAAAACCGAGATGAGGTCTAATGCAGTGATTACTGATTCCCGGTATAGATGCGCACAAAACGAGACATGGTCGATTGAAGGGTCGGCCCAAGATTAATGTTAATCAATATAGGGCTGAGTGTTGTGTTCACCCTTACAGGGTTGAGATTATATACATGAAGACACATGTCCGTCTTTTTATGTGTGTTTGTGTGTGTGTGGACATTTTCACACCAAACTCCTGTACAAACACACAAATAATTCCTTTGTTTATACACCAATTAATGGGACGGAGTATGGGGAAATTTACTCTCTACATAACCCCGCGTTTTTCCTGCCCTGCAAGTATCTGATGGTGCGGCAAAGAGGAAGCTTTACTCTGTTCCTTACATGTGCTTTACCTGTCCTTCACATGTTAGATAGCGCATGTTGCGAAGAGTGCTTTCCTCTGTACTGTACCTGTCCGCGTGTTTGAGGGGAGATTGACAAGGGCAGTTTGCTCGGTAACTAAATCTTTACTGTTGGTGCCCTGGGAGTGTATAATGGGACAGGTTTCAGGAAGCGTTATTTTTTATCGAATCCTGTGATGTGTTTGGCCTGAGAGTGTTTGCTGGTTCGGTGTGCAGGAGGCTTTGCTCTGTATACAACCGCGTGCTGTACCTGTCTTGCGAGAATTTGACGCGATATTTTAGACAAGAAGAGCGTTACTAAATCTGCCCTTGGAATTTTGATGGGCGCAGGAAATGGAGAAGTCTGGGACCATTGCCTTAATGCCCGTGTCATATTTGAAAAGTGCGCAAAATTGATGTTCATGCGATTAAATGGGCAGTGGAAGAATATGTACAAAAGTGGCAGGTATCCAACTTTGGGCACAGCAGAAAAGAGGACAAGGTGAGAAGGGGGTGATCAACGCAGGACAGAGGGTGTTGTACCTAAATGTGTGCATCATATGAAACAAGGTAAATTAACTCATTGCGCACATTAAAATGAGCTGGTACGGTGTTGTGGACATCACAGAGACGTGGCTCCAAGGGGATCAGAGCTGGGATCTAAATATACAAGGATAGGTGTCCAAACGAAAGGATAGGGAGAGGGACAGAAGGAGCAGGTTACATTGTTAGTATGGAATGAAATTAACTCAATAGCAAGAAACAATATAGGGTCAGAAAGTATAGAATCTCTGTGGGTGGCGTTGAGGAATCGCAAAGGAAAAAATACCCTGTTGGGTGTTATGTACAGGTCCCCGAGCAGTAATCAGAATGTGGGGCAGAAAATAAATCAGGAGACAGAAAATGCACGTAAGAAAGGCAATATTACAATAATCATGGGGGACTTCAATATGCAGTTAGATTGGGGAAAATCGGGTTGGCAGCAGATCCCAAGGAAAGGAATTTTTGGAATGCGAAATAGATGTTTTTTTTGGAGTAGCTTGAGACAGAGCCTACTAGGGAACAAGGAATTCTGGATTTGGTATTATGTAATGAGGCGGATTTTATTAGGGAACTTAAGGTGAAGGAACCTTTCGGGACAGTGCCCACAATATGAAAGAATCTACCCTCCGGTTTGAGAGGGAAAAGTTGGAATCAGATGATTAAAGGTAACTACGAAGTTATGAGGGAGAAGCTGACCAGAGTTGATTGGAAAATGAGCCAAGCAGGGAAGACAGTTGAACAGCAATGAGAGGAGTTTGGGGGGATTATTAGCAAGGACAACATAAATTAATCCTAAAGCGGAGGAAACATGGCTGACGAGGGACGTCAATGACAGCATGAAAGCAAAGGAAAATGCATGCAATGTGGCGAAGATTATTGGGAAGCCAGAGGATTGGGAAGCTTTTCAAAGCAAGCAGAGGACAACTAAAAATCAATAAGGGGGGGGGAGATTAAATATGAGTGTAAGCTGGCTAATAATATATAATAATATTGCTGAGAGATTGTTTCCGATACATAAAAGGTAGAAGCGAGGCCAGAATGGACCACTGAGGCTGCAGGTGTAGTAATAGGGAACAAAGAAATGGCAGGGGAACTGAATAGGTACTTTGCATTTTTCTTTACAGTGGAAAACACCAGTGGGATACCAGATCTTCAGCAGTCAGGGGACAGGGGTGAATGAAGGGGCCATCACTAAGGAGAAGGTGCTGGGGTAAGGAGAAGGTGCTGGGGAAACTGAAAGGTCTGAAAGTGGATAATTCACACCCACCGGATGGACTACTGCCCAGGGTTCTAAAATAGATCGCTGAGGACATCGTGGAGGCATTGGTGGTAAACTTTCAGGATTAACTGGCGGCAGGGACGTTCCCAGAGGATTGGAAAATGGTTAATGTAACACCCCTGTTTAAGAAGGGAGGGAGGCAGGAGACATGATATTATAGGCTGGTTAGCTTGAGTTCGGTTGTTGGTAAGATTTTAGAGTCTATTATTAAGGATGAGAGTGAGGGAACCACTGTGGCGCAGTGGTTAGCACTGCTGTCTCACGGCACCAAGGACCAGTGTTCGATCCTGGCCCCGGGTTACAGTCCATGTGGAGTTTGCACATTCTCCCCATTTCTGTATGGGTCTCACCCCAATAAACCAAAGAGATGTGCAGGGTAGGTAAATTGGCCAAGCTAAATTGCCGCTCAATTGGAAAGAAAGAATTGATACTCTAAATTAATTATTTTTAAAAATTAGGGATGAGATTTCGGAATATTGAGAAATCCATGATAAAATAGGATTGAGTCAGCATGGATTCTTCAATGGGAGCTCGTGCCTCACAAATCAATTAGAATTCTTTGAGGAGGTAAAAAGGAAGTTCGACAAAGGAGAACCAGTGGACGTGATCAATTGGGATTTCCAAAGGGTCTTTGACAATATGATACAGGAGGCTGTTAAATAAGATAAGAACCCATGGTGTTATGGGAAAGATACTGGCATGGAGAGGGGATTGGATGACGACAGAAGGTAGAGAGTGTGGATACAGGGGTCTTTTTCAAGGAGGGTCAGTGTTAGAACCACAGCTATTCATAGTATGCATTAATGATCTGGATAAATGAACAGGGCGACATGGTAGCACAGTGGTTAGCACTGTTGCTTCACAGCGCCAGGGAACCGGTTTCAATTCCCGCCTTGGGTCACTGTCTGTGCGGAGTCTGTATGTTCCCCGCATGTCTGCTGGGTTTCCTCCGGGTGCTCCGGTTTCCTCTCGCACGTTCCGAAAGATGTCCTGTTAGTTGAATTGGATATTCTGAATTATCCCTCAGTGTCCCTGAACAGGTGCTGTACTATGGCGATTCGAAGATTTTCACCATAACTTCATGTGTTAATGTGAGCCTACTTGTGACATTAATAAAGATTTTTATTTTTATTAAACTGAGGGCACTGTTGCTACGTTTTCAGATGATACAAAGGTATGTAGAGCGACAGGTTGTGTTGAGGAAGCAGGGAGGCTGCAGAAGGACCTGGACGCGCTAAGAAAGTGGGCAAAGAACTGGCAGATGGAATGCAATGTAGAAAAGTGTGGGATTGAGATTGTGCACTTTGGTTGGAAAAATAGGGGCATAGACTATTTTTCAATTGGGAAAAGGCTCAGCAAATCAGAAGCACAAAGGGACTTAGGAGTTCTAGGTCAGGATTCTCTATGGTTTGCCAAAGAGTAATTGGACTCGAAACCTTAGCTGTTTTCTCTCCCTACAGATGCTGCCAGACCTGCTGAGATTTTCCAGCATTTCCTCTTTTGTTTCAGATTCCAGCCTCCGCAGTAATTTACTTTTAAATTCTTACGGTTAACATGGAGCTTCAATTGGCAGTTTTAAAGGAAAATGCATGTTGGCGTTCATGTTGAGTGGGCTAGAAAACAAGGACAGGGATGCACTTCTGATGTATAAGGCTTGGGACACATCCCATTTGGAATATTGTGAGCAGTTTTGGTCCCCGTATCTAAGGAAGGATAGTAAGAAGTTTTACAACACCAGGTTAAAGTCCAACAGGTTTGTTTCGATGTCACTAGCTTTCGGAGTGCTGCTCCTTCCTCACCTGAACACAAGAGTAAATACGTAATTCTGAACAAAACAGAGATTTCCATTAATATCATAGAATTTACAGTGCAGAAGGAGGCCATCCGGCCCATCGAGTCTGCACCAGCTCTTGGAAAGAGCACCCGACCCAAGGTCAACACCTCCACCCTATCCCCATAACCCAGTATCCCCACCCAACACTAAGGGCAATTTTGGACACCAAGGGCAATTTATCATGGCAAATCCACCTAACCTGCACATCTTTGGACTGTGGGAGGAAACCTGAGCACCCGGAGGAAACCCACGCAGACACGGGGAGGATGTGCAGACTCCACGCAGACAGTGACCCAGGCCGGAATCGAACCTGGGACCCTGGAACTGTGAAGTAATTGTACTATCCACAATGCTACCGTGCTGCACACGGTTAATGTTTGGAAATTTCCGTGCACCGGTGTTCCCATGTAGACATGCCCCTCAAGCCCAGTTCATTACTGGGACGTTGGTAAAATATTCAACTCAATATTGCCCACATGATAGCAGAGCAAACACCAATGTCATACAACTAATTAACAAGAATTAACATAATCTCCAAATCAACAATGATTCTATTGTACAAACAAGCAAATATATACAATAATTTTAATATCGAGACAGGCAACAGGAACATGGTCTGGTGTAATATGAACAGAGACAGGTGCTGCTGTGATGGAAAGAGACAAATTCCTGTGGAATATAAAAGAGGCCGAACTTAATGTAATATCATCCAATGTATGGTTTTAGCGTTGTATTAATTGAGTGTAGCACAAACAGAACAGTGTAGCATAGACAAGGGCAGGGTTTACTTAAATATAAATAAAGACAGGGTCTCATTCAACACGAGAATAAACAGATTTGATGTAATACAGTGCATAGAAAATAGAGCAGGAGTGGACCATTCTGCCCTTCGAGCCTGCTCTGCTATTCATTCTGATCAGGGCTGATCATCCACCTCAGTAACCTGTTCCCACTTTCCCCCATATCATTTGGTCCCTCCAGAATTTTGATCCCCAAGAGCTTTATCGAACTCCCTCTTGAAAACATACAATACTTTGGACATAACTTCGTTCTCTGGTAGAGGATACCATAGATTCACGACTCCCAGGGTGAAGATATTGCTCCTCATCTCAGTCCTAAATGGTTTACCCCGTATCCTGAGGCTATGACCCCTGGCTCTAGCTTCCCCGCCCCCCCCCCCCCCCTCCCCATCGGGAACATCCTTTCTGCATCCGCCCTGTCTAATCCTGTTACAATTTGATAACTTTATAATCAGAGGGGGAAATTAATATTTCAGGAAATAGTACCTGCTGATTTCTGACCCTCCTGCCAGTGAACGACGCTTCTTCCTAATTAATCAAACAAAATCCTTCAGAATTTAGTACGCCTTTACCACGCCTGCCCATAAACTGCTAGGTTCTTAAGAAAACAATCCCAGCTTCCAACCGCTCTGACCGTGCAGCTGATGCAGTGGGAAGATCAAGTTGTATATATTTTTCTGCCTTGCTTGTTTTTAGATGCTATTTTTGGAATTATTGGCATTTTATATGGAGCCAGTGGAATTCCCATTCACCATTACCATCGTGTCAGAACAAGACTAATAAAAGACCAGCCTCTGAAAATTAAATTAAAGAGTTTGAACTTTAGATACACTAAGCAATATTTCAGAATGTAATGTCAAAATGCAAACCATGATAGGTTAACAGTGTTCTTTTAGTAGAATCGATATCACCTCTCGCAACAGTTTCTTGAGCCCATGATCCAGACCTGTGATCCAAAGCAGAAGGAGCGTTTTATGTTCAGTTGCTCCATCTTTTGGATGTGATGATATTACAATCTTAGGGGTGCTTCGCAATATTATTACTAGACTGGTAATCTGGAGACCTGAGCTATTGCTCCAGAGGCAGGAGTACAAACTCCACCAGGGTATACTGCAATGATTTGAGCAGTTTTGGACTCCTTACCTAAGGATAGATATTTTGGAGGCAGTGCAGAGAAGGTTCGTTTGGTTAATTTCGAATACGGATGGATTTTCATAGGCAGCTGGAATTTCACAGCACAGAAAGTGGTCCTTCGGCCCATCGTTACTGCGCCTGTCATCAAACAGAGAAGAATCCGGCCCGAGATGGTTTTGAAGCAGACCTTTCGGTTTACAGCCAAACACGTTGACCAATTGCACCAAAGAGATTTGCATGAGGAGAGGTTCAGTAGGTAAGGCCGACACGCATTGGAGTTTAGAAGAATGAGAGGCGAACTTACTGAGATATTTGGTATTCTCAGGGCACTTGACAGCGTGGATGCTAGAGGTTGTTTCTGCTTGTGGGAGAGTCTAGGGCCATTGGGCACAGTCTCAGAGTAAGGTGTCACTCATTTCAGACGAGGATGAAGAGGAATTTATTCTCTCAGAGGGGAGTGATTCTATGGAATTCTTTCCACAGAGAATTGGAGAGGCCGGGTCAATAAATATGTTCAAGGCTGAGACAGTCAGATTTTTCATCAGTAAGGTAATCAAGGGTTATGCGGATAAGGTGGAAACGTGGAGTTGAGGATTTTATCAGATCAGCCACGATCTCATTGAATGCCAGATCAGATTCCATGGGCCGAAAGGCGAACTGAACATATAACATACAGTGCAGAAGGAGACCATTCGGCCCATCGAGTCTGTACCGACCCATATTAAGCCCTCACTTCCACCCTATCCCCGTAACCCAATAACCCCTCCTAACCATTTTTTGGACACTACGGACAATTTAGCATGGCCAATCCACCTAACCTGCACGTCTTTGGACTGTAGGAGGAAACCGGAGCACCCGGAGTAAACCCACGCAGACACGGGGAGAACGTGCAAACTCCGCACAGACAGTGACCCGGAGGGGAATCAGACCTGGGACCCTTGCGCTGTGAAGCTACAATGCTATCCACGTGTGCTACCGTGATGTCCTTACTGCTGCTCCTCCCTCTTATGATTTTATGGCACCTGGGGGAACTTTCAATTAAATGAATTAATAAATCAGAAATAAAAATCGTCGTGTCATTCATAATGCTCATGAAGTTATCGAAATTTCCCAAAGCTCAGCTGGTTCACCAACATCCTTCAGGAGAAGAAATCTTCCCTCCTTACCCTGTCTGGCCTATATCTGACTAGTTCAGCAGTGATGTGGTTGACGCTTATCTACCTCTGGTATTGCCGAACAAGCAAGTCAGCCGAAGAGAAGCTGCTACATAAAGTCAAATGTGAATTCAACCGTCCAATGTGCCCCTTATCTAAAAGGTGGTTCACATCCGGCTTCTCAGGATGGACAGTTAATGCTGACTTTGCCAGTGAGGGTCATAGGCCGAGAATGAATGTTAAAAACTGTGCAAAGTGCTGCAGATTCCGGAAATCTCAAACAAAAACAACAAAAAAGGCTGCTCAGCAGGTCAGTGAGCATCAGCAGAGAGAGAAACAGATTCACATTTCAGGTGGACCACCTCATTGACATAATTCTAAAGAGCAGAGCTGATTTTCCCAGTATCCTCGACCAATGTCCGTTCTTGAACATAAATCACAGATTAGCTGGTCACTTATCACATCTCAGTATGTGGGAGCTTGCTGTGCACACATTCCCTGCTCCGTTTACAACATTACAGCAGTGACTAAATTCAGCAAAATATATCAGTGGGTTTTAAGGGCGTTGGGATGTCCTGAGGTCGGGTAAAGGGTTTTCCAAAAGCAAGCTCTTTCCAAATGTTAACATTTTAAAATGCAAGTTGTAATATGTTGAAAGATCTGAGATTACTGTGACTATCGGTCACTCCTCTGCCTGATGTTTTAATTTATCTAGTTTAAATCGGTTACTATTTCAATCAAATTAATATTCAGTGGAATAACAGCCTGGTTAAAGATGCTTCATTAATTGAGGCATCAGAACTTTCAGAATGAATACTTAATTTAAACGTATTTTTTATTTCAATTAAGTAACATCTGTTCTAATGGATGTTTCTATACATTTTAACCAACTGTCAATATTCTTAAAATACACCGCTATTTTGAGTTGAAACTAATCAATGTGACTGTGTTTATCTCGTTTTGCTGACATGAACATTTCATTGTGACCAGTGAGGTGTTTATGTAAATAAACACAGAAATAGAAGTCCCAGATTAGATTATAGACTGACAACAACATAACAACTATTTCCCCACCGACACAGCACAGAAATAGAGGCAAAGATGTAAATGGATCAACGGATTCCAGTAGTGATTGTTTTTGGACATTTGTTTCTTTATCGGTTTTTGAGAAAAAAATCATGATGATATCCATGTTCACAATTAGGAAAGTGTCCCTCTAATCTCGAAATATAATGACATGCGAAATGTGTTCGTAGAGTTTTCCTGTATCTGATATCTGTGTCTTTCTCCGAACTGCTTCTGTCTCATGTCTCCCCATGATGGGCCATTGCCTTTAATCGACAACTTGAAGTCAACATGTGCCCAATATATTCTCTCAGCCCAATCTCACCCCATTGGCTTCCAACTAAATGGATCGAATCCAATTAATTGGAATATATAGAGGGAGTTTTACTCTAAAATGTGGTTGGAGTATTCAATTACCTTGTAGTGTTTAATGAGAACTGTAGAGAAAAAATTACCCTGCATCTAACCTGAGCTGCACAGAGTGGTGAGCATTTGATGTGGCAGTGCCGAAGGATCTTTCCCTTTATCTAACCAGTCTGACAGAGATAGATAGTTTTTTGAGTAATAAGGGGATCAGGGGTTATGGCGAGAAGGCAGTAGATAGGCTATGAGAAACATAACAGTCGTGATTAAATGCGGAGCACACTCAAGTGGTCTAATCGTCGAATTCTTCTCCTGTGTCTTATGGTTTTATGGTAGGAAGACCATCTATGGATGATCTTAGAATAGAAAGGTGCTTGATTGCCATCGCAGATATGGTGGGTGAAGGGCATCCTTCTGTATTGTAAACCACCAATTCTCCATGACTCTATGACAAGGTCTAAAAGGATTATCACTCATATAGGATGGAGATTAACCTAAACTAATCCAATAATATTTTGTCACAAGTAAGGTGACATTAGCACTGCAATGAAGTTACTGTGAAGAAATCCTAGTCGCCACATTCCGGCACCTGTTTGGGTACACAGACGGAGAATTCAGAATGTCCAAATTACCGAACAGCACATCTTTCGGGACTTGTGGGGGGAAACCGGGGCACCCGATGGAATCCCACGCAGACACGGGGAGAACGTGCACAGTTCGGACTCTGGCGCTGTGAAGCAACAGTGCGACTGCGATTGGATCTCGTGCAGTGATTACTGATGCAAGGTCTAGACTAACATAAACCGAGACAGGTTCTGGTGCAGAAATCACTGATACAAAGGTTGATTACCCTTAAATGATATAGGATGTAGAGCAGTGATTATTGATTCAGTGTCTGGAATATTTTCAACTGAGGTAGGGTCTATTGCAGTCATTCCTGCTGCAGGATCTGGGTTAATATATGTGTAAAGACGTATTAGGTCAGATGATTAAAAACTTGGTCGACGAGGCAGGGTATATGGGATGATTTTATTCAGGGAATTGAGGTAAAGAGGAGTACGGATTGCATACCAGAGATTAGGGCCGAGATGCATGAAGACATCGCAAAGTGAAACAATTAATTCTGAAGATAACATTACGTCTTGATCAATTACAGTTGCAAAACTTAAGAACAATATTTTATATAAACACCTACACGAACGGTCAATACCTTTTTGCAGAGAATTCACTTGCTCTTCTTAGCCAGATGAGAGTTCTATGCTTGGGTGGACCTGTGGGTGCCAATCTGGGGATTCTGTGCGAGCACTGATCTGTCTAACATTGCCAGTGTATCAGATGATTGGTGAATATAAAACGAGGCAGGAAAATAATCCTCGCCATAAAACAACTTTCCAATGGATAGAGTGTAACACAAGAGTAAATTCATCATTTTGAACAAAACAGAGATTTCCATTAACTTTTGGAAAGTGCTGTGCACCGGTGATCATATGTAGACCTGTCCCTCAAGCCCAGTTCATTACTGGGACGTTGGTAAAATATTGAACTCAATATTACCCACATGATAGCAGAGCAAATACAAATTTCATTGAACTACTTATAGGTATTAACAAAAATGAATATAATCTCCAAATCAACAATGATTGTACTCGTACAAACAAGCAAAAATATACAATCATTCGTTATATCGAGACAGGCAACAGGAACATGGTCCGGTAAAATATCAATAGAGTTAGGCCCTAGTGTGATGTAAAGAGACAAATTCCTGTGGAACATAAAAGAGGCGGAACTTAATGTAATATAATCCTATGCATGGTCTAATGTAGTATTAAATGCGTGTAACAGAAACAGAACAGTGTAGTATAGACAGGGACAGGGTTTACTTTAATTTAAATAAAGACAGGGTCTCATTCGGCTTGAGAACGGATTTGATGTAATACAGTGACATAAAAAATAGAGCAGGAGTAAACCATTCTGCCCTTCGAGCCTGCTCCGCTTTTCCCCGTTTCATTTGGTCCCTTTAGAGCTTTGATCCCCAAGAGCTATGTCTAACTGTTTCTTTAAAACATGCAATACTTTCGACTCAACTTCGTTCTGTGGTAGAGAATTCCACAGATTCACGGCTCCCAGGGTGAAGATATTGTTCCTCATCACAATCCTAAATGGTTTACCTCGTATTATTAGATGGTGACCCCTCGTTCTAGCTTCCCCCACCATCGGGACCATCCTTTCTGTATCCGCCCTGTCTAGTCATGTTGCAATTTGATCGGTTTAGAATTAGAGGGGGGGGGGGAATTAATTAATATCTAATTAATCAGTGTCCTCTTTTTCTGACCCTCCTGCCAGTGAATCAAGTTTCTTCCTAATTAATCAAACAAAACAATTCTTAATTTTGAACATTTTTACCAGGCCTTGCCATAACCTGCTCGGTTAAAGGAAAACAATCCCAGCTTCCAACCGCTCTGATCGTGCAGCTCATGCAGTGGGAAGATCAAATTGTACTTATGTTTCTGCCTTGCTCTATTTTTGGAATAACTGATATTTTGTATGGAGCCAATGGAATCCGATTCACCACTAGCATCGTGTCAGCATAAGACCCAAGACTAATAAAAGACCAGCCTCTGAAAATTAAATTGACCCATGTAAGACTGGACCCTGAGTTTGAACTTTAGATTCCCCGAGCAATATTTCAGAATGTCAAAAAGCAAACCATGATAGGTTAACAGTCTTGTCTCAGTAGAATCAATATCACCTCACACAACAGATAGCTGAGCACATGATCCAGACCTGTGATCCAATGCAGGAGTGTTTAATGTTCAATTGTTCCACCTTTTAGATGTGATGATATTACAGTCTTTGGGATAGTCTCGCAATATTATTACAAAACTGGTAATCTGGAGGTCTGAACTAATACTCCAGACACAGGAGTACAAATTCCACCAGGGCATATTGTAATGTTGTGAACAGTTTTGGTCTCCTTATATAAGGATAGATATTTTGGAGGCAGTCCAGAGAAGGTTCTTCAGGTTAAGCCCGAGTATGGAGGGATTTTCAAAGCTAGGTAGCATTTCACAGCACAGAAAGAGACCTTTCGGCCCATCGTTACTCTACCTGTCAGCAGAAAAAGAAGAATCTGGCCTTGAATCACAGGCCTTTCGGTAAACAGCCAAACACGCTGACCAATTGCACTTCAGAGACTGACATGGGCAGAGTTTAAGCCGGTTAGGCCGACACGCATTGGAGTTTAGAAGAATGAGTGGTGAACTTTCTGAGATATATAGTGTTCTTAAGGGGTTTGACAGTGGAGACTATAGGGGTTGTTTCGGCTTGTGCGTGAGTCTAGGGCCATAGGCCACAAGCTCAGAGTAAGGTGTCGCTCATTTCAGACGAGGATGAGGAGGAATTTCTTCTCTCAGAGGGTAGCGATTCTATGGAATGCTTTGCCGTAGAGAGTTGGCCTGATCAATAAATATGTTCAAGGCTGAGACAGGCAGATTTTTCATCAGTAAGGCAATCAAGGGTTATGGGGATGAGGCGGCAAAGTGGAGTTGTGGATATTTAAAAAAATATATATTTATTAAAGTTTTTTAACACACTTTTTCTCCCTTACAAACAATAACAATAAGCATTCCATAGAATCACGACCCTCTGAGAGAAGAAATTCCTCCTCATCCTCGTCTGAAATGAGCGGCACCTTACCCCGGTAACAAAAGAGCAAGAAATCGCGCGGAGGAAGATATATACATGACAAGATGATATATTTACATAGCTTTGTACACTGGCTCTCTCCCGTACGTGCCAGTTTCCCCAATCCTTCATGTTAACTCTTGCTCGTTCCCCTCCCAGGCAGTCCCCCCCCCCTGCCCAGGGCATCCCCCCCCCCCCCCAGGTTGCTGCTGCTGCTTACCGACCTTCCTCTAACGCTCCGCGAGATAGTCTAGGAACGGTTGCCACCGCCTGTAGAACCCCTGCGCAGACCCTCTCAAGGCAATCTTAATTCTCTCCAACTTTATGAACCCAGCCACATCATTTATCCAGGCCTCCACGCTGGGGGGGCTTTGCCTCCTTCCACATTAGCAAGATCCTTCGCCGGGCAACTAGGGATGCAAAGGCCAGAATGCCGGCCTCTTTCGCCTCCTGAACTCCCGGCTCGTCCACTACTCCAAATAGTGCTAGCCCCCAGCTTGGTTTGACCCGGACTTTCGCCACCTGAGATATTGCTCCCACCACTCCTCTCCAGAACCAATCCAGTGCCGGACATGACCAAAACATATGGACATGGTTCGCCAGGCTCCCCGAGCACCTTCCACATCTGTCCTCTACCCAAAAGAACCTGCTCAACCTCGCCCCCGTCATGTGAGCTCTGTGAACCACCTTAAATTGTATCAGGCTGAGCCTGGCACATGAGGAGGAGGAATTAACCCGACCTAGGGCATCAGCCCACAAACCTTCCTAGATCACTTCCCCCAGCTCCTCCTCCCATTTACCCTTCAACTCTTCTACCAGCGCTTCCCCATCTTCTTTCATCTCCTGGTGTATTGCCGACACCTTGACCTCCCCGACCCATACACCCGAGATCACACTGTCTTGAATTTCTTGTGCCGGGAGCAATGGGAACTTCCTCACCGGTCGCCTCACAAAAGCCCTCACCTGCATATATCTAAAGGCGTTTCCCAGGGATAACTCAAACTTTTCCTCCAGTGCCCCTCGACTCGCAAACGTCCCGTCAATGAACAGGTCCCCCATTCTTCTAATCCCCACCTGATGCCAGCTCTGGAACCCCCCATCCATCTTCCCCGGGACAAACCGGTGGTTACCCCTGATCAGGGACCACACCGATGCTCCCATTGCACCCCTGTGCCGTCTCCACTGGCCCCAGATCTTTAGCGTTGCCGCCACCTCCGGGCTTGTGGTATACTTTGACAGCGAGAGCGGCAGCGGTGTCATCACCAACGCTCACAGACTCGTTCCTTTACAGGATGCCATCTCCATCCTCTTCCATGCCGCCCCCTCTCACTCCATAACCTACTTGCGGATCATCGCCACATTTGCTGCCCAGTAGTAGCTCCCCAGGTTTGGCAGCGCCAACCCTCCTCGGTCCCTACTGCGTTCCAGGAACCCTCTCCTTACCCTCGGGGTCTTGTTCGCCCACACAAAACCCATTATACTCCTACCTACTCTCTTAAAAAAGGCCTCAGTGATCACGATGGGAAGGCACTGAAATACAAACAGAAACCTCGGAAGGACCACCATTTTGACCGACTGCACCCTACCCGCCAGCGAAAGCGGTAAAATGTCCCAACTTTTGAAATCCTCCTCCATTTGCTCCACCAGCCTCGTCAGATTCAGTTTAGGTAGGGCCCCCCAATCCTGGCTATCTGGATTCCCAGATACCGAAAGCTCCCCTCCGCCCTCCTCAGCGGTAGGTCCCCTATCCCTCTTCCTTGGTCCCCCGCCTGTAATACAAAGAGCTCACTCTTCCCTACATTGAGCTTATAGCCCAAAAAGTCTCCAAACTCCCTTAGAGTCTGCATGACCTCCGCCATCCCCTCCATTGGATCCACCACATACAGCAACAGGTCATCTGCATATAGCGACACCCGATGCTCTTCTCCACCTTGGACCACCCCCCTCCATTTATTAGACTCCCTCAATAACATGGCCAATGGTTTGATCGCCAATGCGAACAACAGGGGGGACAGGGGGCACCCCTGCCTCGTCCCTCGGTACAGTCGAAAGTATTCCGACCTCCGCCGGTTCATCACTACACTCGCCACCGGGGCTCTGTAAAGGAGTTTAACCCAACTGATAAACCGTCCCCCAAACCCAAACCTACGCAGCACCTCCCAGAGGTACTCCCACTCTACTCGGTCAAAGGCCTTCTCCGCGTCCATAACTACCACTATCACCGCCTCTCCCTCCACCGGTGGCGTCATCATAACGGTTAAGAGCCGCCGCACGTTACTGTTTAATTGCCTGCCCTTTACGAATCCCTTCTGGTCTTCATGGATCACCTCCGGTACACAGTCTTCGATCCTCGTGGCCAGCACTTGTGCCAGCAACTTTGCATCCACATTCAGGAGCGAGATCGGCCTGTTTGATCCACATTGCTGTGGGTCCTTGTCCCGCTTTAGGGTCAAAGAAATTGTCACTTCTGACATTGTCGGAGGCAGTGTCCCCTCCTCTCTTGCCTCATTAAAGGTCCTCACTAATAGCGGGGCCAACAGGTCTACGTACTTCCTGTAGAACTCCACCGGGAACCCGTCCGGTCCCGGGGCCTTCCCCGCCTGCTCAACTCCTCCAACCCAAATCGGCCTCCCCAAACCCTTGATCAGCTCCTCCAACCCAATTGGTGCCCCCAAACCAGCCACCTCTTGCTCCTACACACTCAGGAATCTCAGCCGGTCTAGGAATCGTCTCGTCCCCTCTTCCCCCGCTGGGGGCTGGGATCTGTACAGCTCTTCATAGAAGGCCTTAAATACCTCGTTTATTTTCGTCGCACTCCAAACCGTGGCACCCCTTCCATCTCTGACTCCCCCTATTTCCCTCGCTGCCATCCTCTTACGGAGCTGGTGTGCCAGCATCCGACTAGCCTTTTCCCCATACTCGTAGGTCGCCCCCTGTGCTTTCCTCCACTGTGCCTCCGCCTTCCCTGTGGTCAACAGGTCAAACTCCGTCTGGAGCCGTCGTCTTTCCCCAAGTAATCTTTCCTCCGGGGCCTCTGCGTATCTCCTGTCCACTCTCAAAATCTCCCCCACTAACCTCTCCCTTTCCATGCCCTCTGTCTTCTCCCTATGGGCCCTAATGGAGATTAGCTCTCCCCTGATCACCGCCTTCAACGCCTCCCATACCACCCCCACCCGCACCTCCCCGTTGTCGTTGGCCTCCAAGTACCTTTCGATACACCCCCTCACCTTCCCACACACCACCTCGTCCGCCAGCAGTCCCACATCCAGCCGCCACAACGGGCGTTGGTCCCTCTCCTCTCCCAGCTCCAGTTCCACCCAGTGAGGGGCATGGTCCGAAACGGCTATAGCCGAATACTCCATCCCCTCCACCCTCGGGATGAGCGCCCTACCCAGAACAAAGAAATCTATCCGGGAGTAGGCTTTGTGTACATGGGAGAAGAAAGAAAATTCCCTGGCCTGCGGCCTTGCAAACCGCCATGGGTCCACTCCCCCCATCTGATCCATAAACCCCTTAAGTACCTTGGCCACCGCCGGCCTCTTTCCAGTCCTTGATTTGGAGTGGTCCAGTGCTGGATCCAACACTGTATTGAAGTCCTCTCCCATTATCACGCCTCCTATCTCCAGGTCCGGAATGCGCCCCAACATGCGCTTCATGAATCCTGCATCATCCCAGTTCGGGGCGTATACGTTTACCAACACCACCCACGTCCTTGCAGCCTACTGCTCACCATTACATATCGCCCTCCATTGTCCACTACAATAGTCTTGGCCTCAAATGTCACCCGCTTTCCCACCAATATTGCCACCCCTCTATTCTTCAAGCCCAGTCCCGAGTGGAATACCTGTCCTACCCATCCCTTTATTAGCCTGAACTGGTCCGCCACCTTCAGGTGTGTCTCTTGGAGCATGACCACGTCCTGGAGCATGGCCACGTCCGCCTTCAGTCCCTTTAAGTGCGCGAACACTCGAGCCCTCTTCACCGGCCCATTCAGGCCCCTCACATTCCACGTTATCAGCTGGATTGGAAGGGCTCTCACCCCCCCCCCCCCCTCCCCCCCGCCGACTAGCCATCTCCTTTTCTGGGCCAGTCCCGTGTCCACACCTCCCTCGCCCTCCAGTCCCCCAGACGGGGACCCCCGCCCCGACCACCTCTTCTGTGTCCCATTCCCTTTCGGCCAGTGCAGCAGCAACCCTTTCCCCCCCCACCCCCCTTCCCCCTCTCCCCTCCCCCCCGCTAGACCCCTGTCTAGCTTTTTTGCTCCCCCCATGTCACTCCCGTAAGTCAGCTGACACCTGCTGACCCCGGATTCCCCCGGTGTCCCATTGACCTCCCCGTGTGGGAGTCCCCCAATCTATCTGCATTCCTTCGTTCCCCTTCCCGCCTTTCTTCCCAACACCACGCTTTCCACAGCCCACTCCGCCCCCTCTGGCGCATCTCCTGTCGCGGCCTTGTCTCTCTCCCCCAGACCATGTAACATTCCTGCGCGTGGTTGACCCCCTATATACACCAACCATCACACATCAAACCTCAAACGTCCCCCCCACCCTCACAAACCCTCAGTAACAGTCCAACTTTTCGGTTTGAATAAAGGTCCACGCCTCTTCAGGCGTTTCGAAGTAATAGTGTTGGCCCTTGTATGTGACCCACAGTCACGCTGGCTGCAGCATTCCGAATTTCCCTTCTTTCCGGTACAACGCCGCTTTGGCCCGGTTGAAACCTGCTCTCCGCTTTGCAACCTCCGTGCTCCAGTCCGGGTATATTCGGATCTCTGCATTGTCCCACTTACTGCTTCGCTCCTTCTTGGCCCATTTCAGGACCCACCCTCTGTCCGTGAACCGGTGAAACCTCACCAGCATCGCCCTTGGCGGCTCATTTGCCTGGGGCTTCCTCGCCAGCACCCGGTGTGCCCCGTCCAACTCCAGCGGCCTCGAAGGGGCCTCCTTGCCCATCATCGCCCCGAGCATCGTGCTCGCATATGCCCCAGCATCGGCCCCCTCCAATCCTTCAGGGAGACCCAGGATCCGCAGATTCTTTCTCCTCGACCTGTTCTCCAGGTCTTCGAGTCTTCCCGCCCACCTCTTGTGTAGCGCCTCGTGCTGCTCCACTCTCACCGCCAGGCCCAAGAGCTCGTCCTCGTGCTGACTGACTCTTTTCTCTACCTCCTGGATCTTAACATCGTGGGCCTTCTGGGTGATCCCGAGTCCTTCAATTGCCGAAAGCATAGGCGCCAGCATCTCCTTGCGCATCTCCTCGCGCTGCTCCTCGAAGCAGCGCTTGATGAACTCCTGCAGCTCCCCTTTGTCTCTGGCCGCCGCCATTTTGTTTTCTTTCCCTCGCTTCTCCCGCTGCTCCAGTGACGATTTTTTGGCCGTTACACTTCTGGTCCCTTTCATAGAAGTTGGAGGGGGACCTCTCTCTTCCCTTCCCCACGGGTTGACGTCAAAAAAAGTTCCGTTGGGGCTCCTCTAGCGAGCCCGAAAGTCCGTGGTAGCGGGAGCTGCCGAATCGTGCGGCTTAGCTCCGCATAGCTGCAACCGGAAGCAGTTGTGGATTTTATCAGATCAGCCACGATCTCATTGAATGGCAGATCATATTCCATCAGCTGAATGGCCAACATCTGCTCCTCCCTCTTATAGTTTTATGGTAGCTGGGGGAAATAGCAATTGAATGAATTAATAAATCAGAAATAAAAATCATCTTGTCTTTCATAATACTCATGAAGCTATCGAAATTTCGCCAAGCCCAGCAGATTCACCAATGTCCTTCAGGAGAAGAAAGCTTCCCTCCTTAATCTCTCTGCCCTATATGTAACTCTAGTTCAACAATGATGGGTTGACTATTAACTATCTCTGATATTGCCGAGCAAGCAAGTCAGTTGATGGGACGATGCTACAGAAAGTCAAATGTGAATTAAACCGCCCGAAGTGCACCTTATCAAAAAGGTGGTTCCCATCCGGCTCCTCGGGATGGACAGTTAATGCTGACTGTGTTACTGATGGCCATATGGCGGAAATGAATCCAAAACTGTTCAAAGTGCTGCAGATTCTGGAAATCTAAAACTAAAACAACAAAAAAGGCTGCTCAGCAAGTCAGTGAGCATCAGCAGAGAGAGGAACAGATTCACATTTCAGGTGGATTACCTCATTGACATAATTCTAAAGAGCAGAGCTGCTTTTCCCAGTATGCTAGACCAATGTCCGTTCTTCAACTAAAATCACAGATTAGCTGGTCACTTATCACATCTCAGTTTGTGGGAGCTTGCTGTGCACAAATTCCCTGCTCTGTTTCCAACATTACAGCAGTGACTAAATTCAGCAAAAATATATCAGTGAGTTGTAAGGGCGTTGGGATGACCTGAGATCGGGTAAAGCGTTTTACAAAAGCAAGCTCTTTCCAAATGTTTACATTTTAAACTGCAAGTTGTAACATGTCGAATGATCTGAGATTAATGTGACAATAGATCACTCCTCTGCCTTACGTTTTAATTTAAATACTTTAAACTGGTTAATATTTCAATCAAAGTAACATTCAGTGGAAAAGTAGCTGGTTAAAGGTGCTTTATTAATTGAGGCTTCATAACTTTCAGAATGAATATTTAATTTAAATCTATTTTTCTTTCAATTAAGTAACATCTGTTCTAATGGAAGTTTCTATTCACTTTAACCAACTGTCAATATTCTTAAAATAAACCACTATTTGGAGTTGAAACCAATCAATACGTGAATATGTTTATCTCGTTTTGCTGAAATGCACACTTAATTGTGACCAGTGAGGTGTTTAGGTAAATAAACACAGAAATAGAAGTCCCAGTTTAGATTGTGGACTGAGAAAAACAAAACAAATATTTCCCCACCAACAGAACACTGAAATAGAGGCAAGGATGCAAATAGATCAACGGATTCCAGTAATGCTTGTTTTTCGACATTTTCTATTTATCAGTTATATGAGAAAAATTTCATGATGATATCCATGTTCAGAATTAGGAAAGATTCCCTCTAATCTCTAAGTATAAGGACCTGCAAAATGTGTTCGTAGAGTTTTTCTGTATCCTATCTCCTTCTCTGCCTTTCTGATAACTCTCCACGATGGGTCATTGTGCTTAATCGACAACATGAAGTCAACATGTGGCCAATACATTCTCTCAGCCCAATCGCACCCCATTGGTTTCCAACTAAATGGGTTGAATCCAATGAATTGGAATACGTAGAGGGAGTTTAACTCTAAAATGTGGTTGGAGCATTCAATGATCTTGGAGTGTTTAATGAGAACTGTAGGAAAATTTTACCCTATCTGGGCTGGGCCTGGTGGCGAGGATTTGATGTGGCAGGGCCGGAGAATCTTTCCTTGTACTTCACCAAGCTGCCGTGACCTTGGAGCATTTGTTTGCCCAGGGTGGAGCAAGCTTTACTTGCATGTAACCTGCACTAAACCTGGCCTGTGAGTGTTTGTTATGGATGTGCACAGGGAGATTTACTCCGTATCTGAACTCTGCTGGACCTGACCTGGGTGAGTTTGATGGAAAAATGCAGAGGTTTCTTTACCCAGTAACTAACCCCACTGTCAACCTGGCTTGGGGATCTCGGAATGAAGAGTGCAGAAGAGCTTTCGCCTGGTATAGAACCCTTGATTTTCAGGCCTTTAATATGTCTAAGCGAGTTATGTAGAGGGAATTTCGTTCCACAAAATAATAATTGCTTATTGTCACAAGTAGGCTTCAATTAAGTTACTGTGAAAAGCCTCAAGTCGCCACATTCCACCGCCTGTTGAGAGAGGCCGGTATGGTAATCGAACCCGCACTGCTGGCATTGGTCTGCATTGCAAGCCAGCTTTTTAGCCCGCTGTGCTAAACCAGCCCCTCATGCAATCTGCAGCTGCTCTGGGAATGTTTGATGGGGACAGTATGATTGAAGAAGTCCTGGCAACATCTTGCCTCCAACCAATGATGCAACTGTCCTGCGAGTGTTTGAAGGGACAGTAGGCCCTGCCTCTGTATTGTACCAGGCCGTGAACCCACCTCTGTTTATGTTATACTACCTCGTACCCGTGTCAGTTTATATTCAATAAGGATCTGTTTCTGATTATAGAACATAGAACATAGAACAATACAGCGCAGTACACGCCCTTCGGCCCACGATGTTGCACCGAAACAAAAGCCATCTAACCTACACTATACCATTATCATCCATATGTTTCTCCAATAAACTTTTAAATGCCCTCAATGTTGGCGAGTTCACTACTGTAGCAGGTAGGGCATTCCACGGCCTCACTACTCTTTGCGTAAAGAACCTACCTCTGACCTCTGTCCTATATCTATTACCCCTCAGTTTAAAGTTATGTCCCCTCGTGCCAGCCATTTCCATCCGCGGGAGAAGGCTCTCACTGTCCACCCTATCCAACCCCCTAATCATTTTGTATGCCTCTATTAAGTCTCCTCTTAACCTTCTTCTCTCCAACGAAAACAACATCAAGTCCATCAGCCTTTCCTCATATCCCTCCATACCAGGCAACAGCCTGGTAAATCTCCTCGGCACCCGCTCCAAAGCCTCCACGTCCTTCCTATAATGCGGTGACCAGAACTGTACGCAATACTCCAAATGCGGCCGTACCAGAGTTCTGTACAGCTGCAACATGACCTCCTGACTCCGGAACTCAATCCCTCTACCAATAAAGGCCAACACTCCATAGGCCTTCTTCACCACCCTATCAACCTGGGTGGCAACTTTCAGGGATCTATGTACATGGACACCTAGATCCCTCTGCTCATCCACACTTTCAAGAACTTTTCCATTAGCCAAATATTCCACATTCCTGTTATTCCTTCCACTGATTGTTCATATTAAACTAGGCCACCAATTAGAGGACATGCCTTGATCAATAAGGAGTTCAGGGGTTATTGGAAGAAGGCAGGAGAATGGGGATTCGGAACATATCGGCCAGGATTTAATGGCGGAGCAGTCTCGATGGGTCGAATGGCCTAATTCTGCTCCTATATCTTATGGACACATGGAATCTGTTTGTCTCTGTTTACATTAACCTAGAACCTGACTCTGTTTCTATTAATTTAAACCTGTCTGTGTATTAAATTAGACACAGCCTCAGTTCTGCATTGGGCCATATCTCTGTTCATATTACATTGGGCCCGGCCTCAGTATTTGCTGCGGTACACCATGCACAATAATGTTGAAAGTGGCTGGAAATTGTGAAGATAAAGAAAAACTGAGGGAACAGTAATAATGTAAAATTCTTCAGCGAACAATGCTGATCTATGCCCAGATAAACGTCGCCATCTGTCTTGTCAGCACCCTAGTTGTGTGTACATACAACCACAGATCTCCCTGATCTTCTTGCAGCCATTTCAAATTGTGCAACTTAACTTCTATTGCCTGGGCCTAGTGCAATAAACTAAGGGAATGGACCAGTTGTAATTGTGCAACATAAGCAAAGGACCATTAGATAAATAACTGAGTACTTAATGTTACAGCAACATTCATTCTCTTCACAACGGCCACACAGTAGCTGCAGTGTGTAACATCGACGGGATGCACTGCAACAACTCGCCAAGAATTCTTCAACAGCACCTTCCATACCCGAGACCTCCGAGAATCACAAGGGCAGCAAGCACATGGGAACACAATACTCTGCATCCTCCTACACATACAGCTCTCTGGGGCAGAAATTGGTCTTGGGCATTGGCAAAGAAGAAATGCCAACTGAAATCTAATTCGCTAACTGCACTGAAAATGAATATCAAATGTTGCATCGCACACACTGTAGACACTATACATCCCGTTTCAGGCTGTTGCCATATACTGATTTCTTGTCCAAAATATGTATTTAATATATTATATTTCCATCTCAAAGACATGTGGTATAATGCTCCCACAGTTAAAAACAGAGGTATCATATGGTGCATTAATAAAAGCGAGCAGGTCTCGGAAAAAATAGGCAGATTCAGGATCAAATATAGAATCCCTATAGGACAGAAGGTCACTGGGCCCATAGCATCTGCACCTACCTATGAAAGATCACCCTCCCCCATCCCCCGCCCTTGCACCATGACCTGCGCAATTTAGAATGGCCAATAAACTTAACCGACGCATCTTTGGACTATGGGAGGAAACCGGAGCACCCGGAGGAAAGCCACTCAGACACAGGGAGAAAGTGCAATCTCGGCACGATAGTCAAGAATTGAACCCTGGAGCTATGAGGCAGCAGTGCTAACCACTGTGCCACCGTGCCGCCGGCACCATAAGCAGAGACTGGGTCTAGTGCAATCTAAACTGAGTTCTGGTCTAGCGGAGTGTCGACTGATACAAATTGAGACATAAACAATGCAGCAATAAGAAGGATATTGTACAATACAAGAATAACAGGCAGGGCCTAGTGTTATATAAACAGGGACATGGGCAGGTGTAGCATTAACTAAAGCAGGATTGACTTTATTAGAATCTAAATATCTAGTCGAGTAATAATTGAGACAGAACCACATGTGATGCAAACAGAATGTTGTTCCAGTTTACGATGCACAGATAAAAGTTCTGATGCAGCAACGATTGTGACGCATTTCTTACCAGATTAACCTAGACATGGGTCAGTGCGTCATAATTAATGATTTGTAATATAAACAGGGTGTGAGCTGGTATATTAACAACTGATATTCAGCCGAGTGCAGGAAAACTGAGAGAGAGCCTGTTGCAATGTGATAGAGACACGGCCGAGTGTAATGTAATCCGAGGCGGGGGCTGGGTGAATGTAAGTTGAGCGATATGTTTAAAATGGTTTAGTGGGATCTTGGCGTCACCAGTAACGTCAACATTCGATGCCAATTCCTAATTGCCCTTGAGAATGAGGTGCTGAGCCCTCTTATTGAACCATTGCATTCCATACTGACTAAGTACACCCACAGTGCTGATAGGAAGGGATTCCAGGATTTTGACCAGTGACAGTGAAGGAACAGAAACATAGTTCCCATCAAGATGGTGTGTGGCTTGGCGGAGAACTTGCAAGGCCTGCTGTTGTAATGCATCGGTCGGGCCTGGTCCTTTTAGATGGCTGAGTTTGTGGGTTTGGGAGGAGGCAGTTGCTGCAATAGATCCTTGAATATCGTTCACGCTGCTAGAATTGTACACCCGTGATTCAGGCAGTGAATGTTTAAGCTGGTGGATGGGGTGTTCGTCGAGTCGGCTGCTTTGTCGTGGATGGCGTCGCGATTCTCGAGTGTTGCTTGATGGGCACACTTCAGACAAATGGAGAACATTCAGTTAAACTCCTGACTTCTGCCTTATCGATGATGGATCTGGGTTAGGAGGTCAGGAGGTGAGATGCTCACCGCAGAATTTCCAGCCACTGAGCTGCTGTTGTAGCCATAGTATTTAAAATATTCTTCCAATTCAGTTATTAATCAATGATAATACAGAGGATGTTGATAGTGGGTGATTCAATCACGGTGGTGTCATTTAAAATCCTGGCGAGATGGTTAGAATCTCCCTTTTTGGGATAGTCATTGCCTGACACTTGTCAGTCCAAGTCTGAATGTTGTCCAAGTCTTGCTGTATATGAAGACAGACTGCTTCAGTATTATAGGAGTCGAATATGGTGCAGAACATTTAGTAATCATCAGCGAACATCCCACTTCTGACGTTATGATGAATTGTGAAGCTAGGGCCGGGGACATTATGCTATGGAGACTATATGTGACAGGGTGATCCTTGACACTTCTCATGAAGTTGCTGATAATCGAATGCGGACTGATAGGGAAATAATTAGCTGGGTTGGATTTATCCTGCCTTTTGTGGACGGGTCATGTTTGGCAATGATACACATTGTTGGGTACATGCCAGTGCTGTACCTGTACTGGAGGAACTTGTCTGGGGCGCAGCCAGTTCTGGAGCACAAACCTTCAACATTGTTGCTGGAATGTTGCCAAGGATAATGCATTTGCAGCGCCGTCTGCCATTTCTTGATATCGTGTGGAGTGAATCAAATTTCCTGAAGACTGACACCCATGATGATGCGGACCACCGGAGGAGGCCGAGATGGATCATCCTCTCGGCACCTCTGGCAGAAACTTTCAGTCTTGTTTTTTGCTCTGACGTGCTGGGGTCCCCCATCATTGAAGAGGGAAATTTTATTGATGCTCCTATTCCGGCTACTTGTTTATTTATTCATTAATATTCAGGACTGGATGTGGCAAAACTGCAGAGATAGATCCTGTATATTGAAAATAGGATCACATTGATTGTGTGATATAAACATTAACAAGTACTGGTGCAGTACTAATTGAAACAGAGAGTCGCGTATTATAAACAAAGACAGAGTCTAGTCTGACAAAAATACAGATGGAGTCCAATTTAAAATGAGCAGAGACAGCAGTAATTATTGAGGCAATGTCTGCTTCATGTAATGCAAGGCATTTCGATTTAAATTCTATCTGCTGGCCAAAATTTGCAATTGCAGTTACTGTGAAAATGTCGCTGTCAGGTATAATCTATGATGTTGATGTATCCATAATCCATTCCCACAAATGTAAAATCACATCGCCTTCTGCGGGAGGTGCCAACATTTAAAGTGTAACTAATTGCAGGTGTCGCTGGCTGATTCTCCCACATTGAGATCAGCACCAGAGCAAAGCGGCTCAATTCCTGGTCATGCATTTATGTTCATCTTTGTTAAATGGAGGAATCTTTACCTGGGCGCTTAATGGAGTCCGTGGGAAATGTAACATTCATCTAACAAACATAGTGTTGGGGAGAGTTTATTGATTCATTATACCACCTGGAAAATGGTTGGGGTCATTGTCTCCGACGCTTCCCAGGAAGTTAACATGGGATTTTAATTTTAAAGGGGAAATGTGGGTGTGCGTGTAAGGCAGAGAGAATGCGTGTGTGAGAGACTGTGTGTGTGTGTGTGTGTTTGTGTGAAACACATGTTGCGTACAACTAAATTTCACAAAGGCCACGGCATCCTTCTTTTTCCAATAGATACACAGCAAATAGTTCCACAAATGTTGCACCTGAAGCTCCCAATTGTCTTCTGGGTTGTCATTTTCTCGGTTTGTGTCTATTTCAAAGCTGCTAAATCCACTGGTCCTGGTGGTTCACACCAGCCCGCCGGAGGTGTCGCCATTATTTTCCGTTTGCAGCTGGTGACACCCAAGTGTGATGATCAATGTTTAGGTTTAGGGACATTATGTCACACTTGGAAGAATCATTGAAGCGGAATATCGGGCTTCCCACTGGATGCGTGGCTCCGGCTACTTCGCAAAGTGGAAATTCCTTGGTCGTGTGGCCATGTCACATTTAGGGACCATACTGGAAATGTGCAAACCACCTATTTTTAATTGTCTTGGAGAGACTTGGAAGCTCTGTCTTTGAGAGAACTGCCGCATTTCTGATTTTGTCCCGCCAGTAAATATCCATAATGCATTGCGGACAACAAAGATGAAATTGGCTGAGCTATTTTTCTTGACAGCTGTAAGTCGTTGTTTCACAGTCATACAACAAGGTTCTGAGAGCTCGGGCCTTATAAACCATCAGCTTGCTCCAAAGGGTCAGCTTGATATTATTCCATGGACATTCAATGAGTAAAACAAAGGTCGGATCTGCTTTCCCCATGTCAGCATCACATTCTACTTCAAGGCAGCCTCTCAGCGCGGAAACTCGGCAGCAGAAATTATCGCCTGCTCTTATTTTTCGTGACCATTGGCGAAATTGCAACACCTTGTCCCACGACCACGGTTTTCCTCATACTACTCATTGGTAAGGAAGAACAAGTTATAGACACCGGAGACATAGTTTCTGTAGATGAAGTTTTGTTTGGATGATTCCGCGTAGAGGAATTCTCTGTGGAGGATGTATTGTGATTATGTCTCCGTTTTGATGACTGGAAGGTTGTAGAGGTTGCAGCCTGGCCTAGTGTGCAAGTGGACTTCATCCATATCTTCAGGGAAGGCGAAGATCAGCAGGATGCTGTCCAATAAAGTTGGGTGTGGGACACGGTCCTCTTTCATTCAATTATTCACTTAGAATCTGTCGGAAGTGGAATCATCAATCTGTACAGTGTTTTGCCAGGGAAAGAGTGAATGAAACAGTGGAGCTTTAGCAGACAGCCAAATGTCTCCAAATCGTATAGTCCCTGCTCCGCTGACGGTGCCGAAAGTTTATTGAGATTGATGAAAGTAAGGTGAAGGGGTGTGGCAGAGGGAGCAGATCATGTCCAGAGTAAATCTTGCGACATGAATACCGCACCTTGCTTCCAGCTACATTCGGCCTGCAAGCAGATGAAGTGTTTAAAGTGTGAAACTAGCAAAGGCCTTCCCAGTGCTGCTATGAGTGAGATATGTCAATAGTTGCTGCAGTCTCCTCTGTCCACTTTGCTTTCACATATTGGTTATGATTTTGCATCATGGATCTCCTGTGGGATGGTTTATATCTTCCAGCAGAGAAGGAGCAGGCCATAAATGTTCAGAAACATAGTAATTATATTCACAGTTTTTCATTTATTTATGAACATAAATAATTAGATTCACCAACTACCATCGTTTCACAAAGATTACAACAGTTTTAAATTAAGTTATACGGTGTGGGCGTCGCAGGCTAGGCCATGATTTATTGTCCATCGCTAATTACCCTTCACAAAGTGGCGGTGAACTGCGTGTTTGAACCTCTGCCGTCACTCTGGTGCAGGCACACCGACGATGCTGTTAGGGAGGGAGTTCTAGTCATTTGAACCAGCGACAGCGAAGATTCGGCGATATATTTCCAAGTCCGGATAGTCAGTGATTTGGAGCGGAATTTCCAGGTGGTGATGGTAGAAATGAAAATGTCTGTACCTAATGTGACGTTATTGCACCTTTCAATCCCGATTTGTTATTACACTGTTTTGGAAAGTAATTCAAAGTCTGCAGCTGTCCACTGAGTTTCACGGTATTTCTGTATTCACATTAATATGTTTTTAGTCTGGTGTCTTCATTAATTTGGGGGAGGACATCTTGAGTGACTTATTGTACATGAAATGTTCCAAATATTACCGTCCCTCCTCAACCTAATCATGTTCCCGCTTTCTGTCTTTGAGATGAAGATTCACCATCAGCAGAGAATAACACCAGCACCACAGGAGTATCTCCAGTTTCCTCCTAGTAACGCCCAGCTGGTCTGTTCCCAATAGTCTGGGGATGGAATTCACACAGGAAATCTTCAGCCACCGATTGTATCATTCTGATGCAATTTATAAAGGACCAGCTTTAATTTGTGAAGTCATCAAGCGCAAAACTGAGAATGTAGAACAGCATCTTTCAGGACCATCTATCCATCCATCCATCAACCCCATTCACTGATTCCTCAATCAACATATTTAGGCATCCAACCAACATCCATCCCTACATCAAAGCAGTCATCCTTTTATCTTTTGGTTGGGCGGTGGGGGAGTATTAATGCCATTGAACCAATAATGCAAAGGCTCAGGCTAATTCTGTGGGAACTCGCGAACAAATCCTACCATGGCCGGTGGGGGAACTTGAGTTCAATTAATAAATCTGGAATATAGACTAACTGTGTCCATGGAATCCCCTCCGCTTCACCAATGAAGGAAATGTGACATCCCTCCCTGGTCTCACCTACATGTGGCTCCAGTCAGACAGCAACATGTCTGACTCTTCAGTTCCTTCTGAGCTGCCCCAGCAAACCACTCAGTTCAACAGCAATTAGGGACAGGGAACACATGGTGGTCTTGCCAGTGAGTCCCACATTCCATGGAAGCATGTAGGAAAAAAGACAGAATATCCATGTTGATCTGTCTAATAGTCTAATTGTCTGATAGTCTAATTGTATTTCTATCCATCATCACAATGTTATGAGATGTGGGAGAGATCTCCAGCCGGCTGTTGTTGCTAAGAGGGTCCAGAAAAGCTGGATAACTCTCCTTTCCTGAGATGGGAACAGTTCAGATAGGTTCGCAATTTAAAACGTAAAATGATCTCCAGTACTGTTGCTGGGTAGATTTGTTTATAAATAGTCCTCATTGACAATGTTAAGAGTTTGAAGTTGGCTTGCAGCCAAACGGTCAGTACTGAGGAAACAGATCTCTGAAAAAAAGATCCAGATGTTTCCTGTAAACAACTTTGAACATTCGAGCCTGCCTGCTGCAGGCGGTTGGATTGCTGCCAAATACTGTGTGGGGCAGATTAGCCTGAATATGAATGGACAAAATGGGATTTATCCATTCAAACAATAAATGTTTCAGTCGCACATGAAGTAAACGTTTTAAATGGTGTTCCATCTAAATAAATATATTCAGTGAATGCTGTGATCACGCTGAGGTTAGACGCGATCGGAACATTGTAAACTGACCAGATGCTATTTAATGTATATTAGTTCCGAGTCAAGGTCACTGTAGTTATTGAAGTCCGTTTGTTAAGAACCTAATGAAGTGAGAGTGAGTGGTGTTGATGGACCCAATCCACAAGCCCAATAAGACGAGGTACTTAAATAAAATCATAAAACTGCCTTGAACCCGCCTGGATTCCTGGAATATTCTCCGAGTTGTTGACTTCACTTAAACGGAGGCGTCTCTTATACCTGATTAGCACCGTGTTCTGTGCAGTTTAATTTGTGCTGATTTCCATTATTATTTAACAGTCCCTCTCATTTCTGCCAATGAGTGGAGAAATGACCAGTTCATGACCTGCTTCAGTGGAAGATAAAACATTTATTCTTGTGATATTGTGTAATATTCCGCAAAATCCTGATATCCTGTGTTCCCAACATAGCGCATGTTAGACAGCCGGTGGTCAGTGAAATTAGCGGCATTGATTTGGATGCTGAAGGATAACTTTGCTGATCGCCCTGTCCGTTATGATTCATTCTGTCAAATGTTAATGTCAATTTCATGTTTGCAAGCGGGTTTCTTTTACCGCTAATTTTCACAGGACTGTCTGAGGCTCAGGGACAGTTCCAGAAATGTAAGGAGAGTCATTGTGTAATGTTAGGAGCCTTGTCTGCAGACCCGCAATGCTCAGTGATAGCCATCCGCACTGCAAATGGAATCACCTTGTTCATTCCCGCATTCCGACATAAATCGTCAACAATTCCTCTGATAAATTATACTTTTTTGCAAATGGAATAGGGACCCGGAGTGTTGCAAATCAGACTGACACACAACCTATTCCCTGACAAAATAATTAGTATTTTTAAGATCATCTCAATATATTGGAGTAGAAATAAAGGGACTGAATTTACAATGGAATAGTTCTTTTCTTAACAGATGAGCAAACGTAAGTTCGCAATGGGGACATTATAAAGAATAAATTCAGACAAACAAATATCCCGATACAGATAAATGTCTATTTAATAATAACCTACAGTAAATCTCTGGGCCCATTCTGTTGGGGTGTGGAAGGTGGGACGTGGATCCAGTCGCCGCCTCCACCAGGGAATCAACAGGCGGCGCCTGGAAACCCGCCCCCTTCTGCCGGGTATTTAAATGCCGCTCACTGGGACCCGAATCCAACAGTCCGGGAGCTGGTTTGTTCACTGAGTTCCGGACACAACCATTTCCCCCAAATGACCAGAAGGATGAGGTGGGCCATTTCTCTCAGTTTGTTGCTGACTTTCTTATCCCGTGAGTAGTTTTTATTGTCCAAGTCTCTCACTGTTACTGTCTCAGTGTTAGTCTCTCTCTGGAATGTTCCAGAATCACCAATCATTTCACCAGCATTAATCCTCGGGCTTTTTGATATATTTTTACAGGTGTCCAGTCGGATGTTGTGTTGACTCAGCCGGAGGCAGAGAGCGGGCGTCCCGGAGGCTCCCTGAGACTGACCTGTAAAACCAGCGGCTTCGATCTCAACAGCTACTACATGCACTGGGTCCGCCAGGTTCCCGGACAGGGGCTGGAGTGGCTGGCTGCCTACTATACTTCATCCTATCAGTACTACGCCTCAGCGATTCAAGGCCGATTCACTGCGTCCAAAGACCTTTCAAACAGCATCTTCGCTTTCGCCATGACGAACCTGAAGACCGAAGACACCGCCATCTATTACTGTGCAAGACAGACACAGCGAGAGGAACCAGGGCTGGACCCGCACAAGAACAGCTCGAGAGGGAATTCAGCAACTTTCATCTTAACCTGAAGGTCAGTACTTGTTTTAAATGTAATGTTAATATCAGTGAGCCAGACCCCAAGCCGTCCGCTACAAAACCAATCTGGAGAAAATGTAATCGTAAAATCTAACAAACCAACCTACTTAATGTGGTGAGACTTTAGTTGTGTTTATCTTCTCTGTTAGCAGTTTTAGCAATTACAGGTCTGGATATAATGTTATCTTGAATATGTCTGTTACACAGAGGAGACCTTTGTGCATTGTGTTTTGTGAAATGTTGCATGAATTCTAAACGACGCATCTATTTGAAGAGAATATTGAGCGGCAGGACTGAACAGAGAGTGAGTGCAGTTTTTGTGCGGGTGTCTGTCACTGTGACTACAGCAGTGGGGTCACAGTGCTGTCCACAGCGACATCCTCATACAAAAACCTCAGTGAAAGAGTTTATCCAAATTGGTGATCAGGGCCCCAGCAGGATTGTCAACTTAAATGAGGCTTAAATAAAACACAATATTAGTTTGTAAAAAGGTATAAAAATCTTCCACTTTATCATTGTTGACCGACACGCGAAATGTGCCCCGAGGGTTTAAAAGTGTTCCGATCCTCTTTATAAATGTAATGACCAGGACAAGCTGAAATAACTCACAGATTCGCTCTTGGAAGAGACAGAGTTAGTTTTTTGAACGCGCAGTGAAATTAAATCTCTGTATTTTACAGTTAACAGTCTGCCGCAGTATTTGACACGCTGGGTCTCACTGTGATAACTGGATCACAGCAGTTACTGTCAATACAAAAAGCCCCTCAGCACCAATTAACTGAGGCTGGGTCAGTGATCGCTTTTACAATCCAACTTTATTCACAGTGAAGTATTATTCATGTCCAGCACTGACAAAATGACAATAATTAATATGGAAATCTGTGATAATTCTTCACTCATTAGTTAGTGATTTCAAGAACATGATAATGTGTTACTCTGAAATATAAAACATTAGGGTCATTTCTGAACAGCAAGCGATCTCCACAAATGCAATTCTAATTTACTGAAAATTCATTACAAGTTTACTTTGCCGCTGGGTTGTGAATATTTAAAATAATGCTGGATTTCTGTCTATTTTGTGCAGGTGCGGTTATTGTACGGAGCTGCCCAGGGAATGTGACACTGTGACGCTATGGACTACTGGGGACAAGGCACCATGGTGACGGTGACTGCAGGTAAGAACCATTCCATTATTTATGAACTGTTTTACTTGAGTCTTTATTTTATTTATTTATTTCTATTTTAACTATGCATTCGTTCACTGAATTGCGGGTTTGCTGGATTCTGTATTGAGATTTTGTTGCAATGTTTCATGTGATTCTGCTGAAAAATGAATTATTCTGCCTCTTGACAAAAGGTGCTGCTGAGGGATTCAGTCCCTGCATGTTATGATTTGATGTTTATTTGCTGAGGATACTGTGGCCGGGTTACTTTAAATACCTAACGCCTGTTAAACAGTTTGGTATTTCTGCAATGTTTAATCTCGGTGACACCTGGTGGCTGCAGATTTTACCGCCTCCTGCACAAGTGTTAGAAATCTACCCAATATTCACAAAATATGCTGAAGTATCTGTGTCAATTTATTGAACACTTCCCGCATATTGACAATGCTGATGATATTCTTCCATATTTCTGTTTGTTTTAATTGTTCATTCACTTGCTGAAAGGCGGATTTGGTGGGTTCTAGATATACTTTTCTTGAAATGCTGTTTGATTCTATTGAAAGTGTTTGAAGAATTGAGCTGGTTCTCCATGAGACGAGTTTCAGCCCCTCGGTGATGTAATTTGGTGTTTTCTGCTGAGGAGATTGTGTCTGGGTGATTTTGAATGAGTAAAGTTTGTGAAACGGTTCTGGCGTTTCTATACTCTTTAAACTCGGTGATATTGAGCGTTTCCATGTTTTGTAATTGAATGAAAATAAGACTCGTGTTTGAAACTGCTTGGCACACGATTGTGGGTGGACAACGGTCAGGATTTTAGAGTTTTTTAAAAGTGATGATTGCAGATTAAACTAAGCCACAGTTTAAAATGCTCTTTCCGAACATAATTTGTTCCTGCAATCACAGCCTGACTTTTCTTCAATGTTCCATCTTGGTGGGATTGATGGATGCAGCTTTTATCTCTCCTGTCAACTGTTGAAATGCGTTTGAAATATGGTCCAACATGAATAAAATATGGTAAAGTTTCAAAAATATTTTGGACATACCCCACCTGCTCACAGTGATATTACTGTTGTTCTGTATTTCTATTTAGTTTGATAATTCATACATTTGGTGCCGAACTGATTTGCTGGATTCGATATTCAGATGTTTTTGAAATGTTACGTTTGATTCTGTTGAATGTAGAATTGAGCTGCTTCTCAATGAAACGGGTTCAGTCCTCACGATGAGTTTTGGTGTTTTGCTGCTGAGGAGATGGTGTGTCTGGGTGACTTTGAATAAGTACAATTTGTGAAGCGGTTTTCTGTTTCTACGTTGTCTCTGCATTGTTCAAACTGGGTGACATTGAGCAGTTACACGTTTTCTGGTTAAATGTAAAAAGGTTTGCGCGTTTGAATCTCCTTGAAACACAATTGTGGGGAGTAAACGTGGCCGGTTTCGAAAATAAAGAAAGGAATTAAAGATTTGATTGACATTTTTAAATTTTACCTAATGATTACTGATTAAACTAAACCATGGCGTCATTAAGAACGCAATTCGTTACTGCAGTCTGAAACTATTTAATTAAAACGTTTTCAAATTCGTGAGTAAAATTAATATAACTTAAACAATTATAATGCGGTATTATCACCATATTATCCAAATATGTTTCCATATTAATATCATTAATCATCAATCTCCTTCCACAATTCTGCTGTGCTTTGCACACCATCAGCATGACCGGAAAAGTTTGTAGGCTGGGAATATTTTGTGATTATTTATGAAACTGTTTTAATAATAACATACTGATTCTACAGCACTGTTCAATTACACAAGATATATTTGAATTAATTTTTATTTCTCTGATTACGTTTGCAGTTACTTAAATAGGAGTTTTATATTGCAGTTTGGCAATTTATGTATCCGGTTATAGTATTATTTATGTGCAGCAGCAAGAATATTAATTATTTCTTCAACGTCATTTGTAGTTGTCTCTGACCTAATCATAAAGAGTTTTCTCAGAGGTGGAAGTCGCTGACAGTGCAGGAATTGTTCTTATGATTTTATCTGAATTGTAGGAATGTCCAGACTGCACAGTGCTGGAGCTTGACAAGTAAAAGCTTGAAATTCAAAGAGATTAATTTAATTACAAAAAGAGAATATTAGCTTTGCAAAAAATAATAACATCCTGTCTCGCAGAGCTGTGCTGTACACAATATAACATTATTGAAATAAAACAAATTATACAATCGAAGAATAGATTATATCTGAGCCTCAAGCTTATTTCTTCTTAACTCGTAAATTGAACAAAAACATTTCTCCATCATTTTCTAGATATTACACATGTCTGAATTATTCCATCCGATAATTTGAAGTTTAATATTTAATTAAATCCAAATATTTATCAAATTTCAGGCAGGAGCAGGTTTTGAATTACAGAGAACCATGTTTTATTATTTATATTATGAGTACAAATCAGCTGACAGGTCAACTAATTGACAATTGGCAATAACTTGCAATGCGACTTTAGTACTAACTAATTCAACATAAATTAACTGCTACAATTGAGTAGCATACTGGCGTGTTATATCAAAGCTATTGGAGAATGTTTAATTGCCCTGAAAATAATTTAGAAAACAATACATTTATTTGCTCCGGTTGAATAGGTGGCCCGCCTCCATTGTTTTGTTGATTGTATTTAATTAAGACATTGGATCAAATCGGGTAATCAGTTTCCAATGTGAATGTTTCCTGGTTTGTTTATTTCTTATCAAACACTGGATCCCTGTCACAGACATTAAACTCCCCTCAATCTGTTCTATTTAATGTGTTCATTCTCAGTGAAAATACATTCTGCCCAGTTCAGACAGGAGAAATAGCTGAAAGGCGAAGGGAGTTTGAAATTTATATCAGTTTAATTTCACAGTGGTTATTAATTTCATTTGTCGTAAGTTGACCATTTATCAATTAGAATCAAGCAGTTTGAATGATTCGATCCCCTGTGTTTCAGAGTGAAATTTGACACACTAGGTACACTCTCATCCGCACACTGTTTCTCCCTCACACACTCCCTCTCTCCCAGAAACCCGGACTATTCCTCAAACACACAGACACTCTCTCTCACAGACACTCTCACATCCACGATAGCTCTTCAAAAACACACAGTCTCTCTCACACACATACTCGGTCACACACGCATTGCCTCACACACTCATTCTCTTACATACTCTCTGTCTCCAACTTTCTCTCTCTCCAACTCTCCCTCACACACCAACAGACTGTCACTCGCTCTCTCACAGACACAGGCACATTATCCCTCTCTCTCTTTCAGACAATCTCCCTCTCTCACACTCTCACACACACTCTCTCTTACACGTTTTACCAATCTCACTCACATACACAATCATTCACAGACACACACTCTCGCGCACATGCACTCTCGCACACATTATCTCTTGCACACACGCTCGTTCACAAACATGCCCTGTCACACACATCTCTCCAACACAAAAACGCTCTCTCACATACAGGCTCTCTCACACATCCGTTCTCTCACACATACACTCTCTCACACATACACTCTCTCTGACATGCATGGTCTCTTGCAGGCATGCTCTCTCACACACATGCTCTCACACACACGCTCTCTCGCACACACACAGCCTCTCGCTCACACATGCTCTCTTGTACTCCTGCTCTCTCACACATATATCCTCTCTTGCATACATGCTCTCTCATACACATGCGCTCTGATACTCACACTCTCTCGCACATTCACTCACTTGCTCACTCACACTCATGCTCGTTTACACACATGCTCTCTCACACACATGCTTTCTCACACACTTGCTCTGTTGCACACATGCTCTCACACCCATGTACTCTCCCACACATGCTTTCTCACGCACACTCTCTCAATCACATATCTCTCACATTCACGCTCTCTTGCACACACGCTCCCTGACACACATGCCCTCTCACTCACATGTTCTCTCATACACTTGCTCTCTCACATACACACTCTCTCATACACTCACTCTCGACACTCATGCTCACACACACACACACTCTGACACACACGCTCACACCCACACACTCTCTCTCATTCTCTCTTGCACACACGCACTCTGACACACCTCATGGTCTCTCTCGTACTCATGATTTCTCGCACACATGCTCTCTCACACATGCTGTCTCGCAGTGATGCTCTCTCACACATATGTTCTTTTGCACACATGCTGTCTCATGCACACGTTCTCTCACACACATGCTCTCTCACACATATGCTCTCTTGCACACATGCTCTCTCACACATATGGTCTGTTACACACTCACACACACGTGTTCTCACACACATGATCTCTCGCACACATGCTCTCACATACATGCTGTCTCACTCACATGCTTTGGTGCATACATGCTCTCTCACACACATGCTCTCTTGTGAAAGCACTCTTTCACTCACATGCTGTCTCACACACACAATTTTGCACATGCAGTCTCTCTCCTGTGCACACTATTTTGCTCCCTCACACACACAGATATCCTGTCGCTCGCAGAAATACACACAATCGCGCTCTCACACACAGATATTCTCTCACACACAGATACTCTCGCACACAGATACTCTCTCGCACACACACACTCACACGTGTACTCTCTCTCTCCCACTCTCTTGATCCATCTCTCGCAGAAACAATCACACGCATGCATGCAGACACATGCATACACACAGTCACGGGCTCTCACATACCCAAATTCTCCCTCACACACACACACACACACACACACACACTCTGACACGCACACACTTTCAGATACACAGGTGAGAGCGACTGAACTAACATCAATAATAATAATCATTATTATTGTCACAAGTAGGCCTACATTAACACTGCAATGAAGTTACTGTGAAAAGCCCCCAGTCACCACACTCTGGCGCCTGTTCGGGTACACAGAGGGAGAATTCGGAATATCCAAACCACCTAACAGGTCGATTTTCGGGACTTGTGGGAGGAAACCGGATCACTCGGAGAAAACCCACCCAGACTCCGGGGAGAACGTGCAGACTCCGCACAGGCAATGACCCAAGTGGGAATCGAACCCGGGTCCCTGGTGCTGTGAAGCAACAGGGTTAACCACTGTGCTGCCGTGCCGCCAAATCAAGGCAGCATTGAAACGTGAGACCTCAAGCAGCCCAACCAAAGAATGAATGGATGGGAATCAGGGGAAGAATCTCCGCTGGTTGGAGTCACAACCAGCACCAAGGTGGATGGATTCCATTGCTGGAGGCCAATCAGCTCAGTTCTAGGACATCACTGCGAGACTTCTTCAGGGCAGTGTCCGAGGTCCAACCGTCTTCAGCTTGTTCATCAATGACCTTCTTTCCATCATCAGGTCTGAACAGGGGTTGATGGCAGATGATTGCACCATGCTCAGCACAATTTGCAACTGTGCAGTCACTAAATAAACATGTAAATAAAGCAACATGGAGGCTCTATCCGGTTCTGGCTGACAAGTGGTAAGTAACAGTCAAGTCACCCAATTGAAGGCAATGCTCACCTCCAGTAAGAACGGATCTAACCACCGCCCCTTAACATTCACTGGCATTACCATCAGTGAATCCTCACTAACAACCTCCTGGTGCTTAACATGGACCAGAAAGTGATCTGGGCGAGTCATAGAAATTTTGAGGCCAGAAGAACAGATCAAAGGTGAAAAACCCATCTTCTGACTCCCCAAAGCCTGTCGACTGTCTAAAGATCCGCTGCAGAAGCTCATCGTGTCTCCGTAGGCAGCATCATCCAAACCGTTGACAGCGGCCATTTGGACAAGGACAATAGACACATGGGAACATCACCAACTGGAAGGTCCCCTCCTCACCATTCACCATCATGACTATGTAATATATCTCCGTTCCTGCACTGCCGCTGGTTCAACATCATGTATCGGACTCGGGGAAACACCACATGGACTGCAACGGTTAAAGAAGGAAGCTCAGCACCTTCTCAACGTCAATGAGGGATGGAAGATAAATGCAGGCCGAGCCTACATCACAAGAATGAATAAACACAACACACTGTCTCTGACACAATATGACAAGACTTTTACGGGCACAAAAATCCCATTTGCAAAATGAAAATCCGTTAAGTCGCAGGAATGTTCATTGTCCCAGTTCTAAATTGTTTTCTCACTCAACTTTTTTCAGCACCACGCACTCACCCACTCTAACACATCAACCCTAAATCACACATCCCCACTCACTCATCCTCTTTCAGCAAAGTGCATTCACCCACTCTAACACATCAAGCCTCACTCACACACGCTCACTCACCCTTTCACACACACACCCTCATTCACACACCCTCACTCACACAACCTTACTCACACGCCCTCACTTACACCCTCATTCGCACACCCTCACTCACACGCCCTCACTCACACACCCTCAATCATACACCCTCACACACACACCCTCACACACACACACACCCTCACTCACACACCCTCACTCACACACCCTCATTCACACACACTCACTCGCACACCCTCTCACACACCCCCTCTCACACACACCGTCACTCACACACCCTCACTCACACACCCTCACTCATACACCCGCAGTCACACACACCCTCATACACCCTCACTAACCCACCCTCTCACACACACATTCACACACACACCGTCTCACACCCTCACTCACACACACTCTCACACACCCTCACTCACATACCCTCTCACACAACCTCACTCACACACCCTCTCACACACAGACTCACACAACCTCACTCGCACGCCCTCACTTACACCCTCATTCACACGCCCTCACTCACACACCCTCACTCACACACCCTCACTCACACACCCTCACTCACACACCCTCACTCACACAACCTCACTCACACAACCTCACTCACACAACCTCACTCACACACACACCCTCACACAACCTCACACACACACCCTCACTCACAAACCCTCGCTCACACACCCTCACTCACACACCCTCATACACCCACACTCACATACCCTCACTCGCACACCCTCACTCGCACACCCTCTCTCACACACCCTCTCTCACACACACCGTCACTCACACACCCTCACTCTCATACCCTCACTCACACACCCTCTCACACACCCTCACTTACACATCCTCTCACACACCCTCACTCACACACCCTCACTCACACACCCTCACTCACACACCCTCTCACACACACAAACTCACACACCCTCTTACACACCCTCTCACACACACACACACTCACAGCTCCCACTCTCCCACCCAGACACACCCTCACTCACCCACCCACATTCATTCGCCCTCACTCATACACCCTCACTCACACACCCTCACTCACACACCCTCATACACCCACACTCACACACCCTCACTCACACACCCTTACTCACACAACCCTCACTCTCTCATCCTCACTCACACGCCAAACTTACACCCTCATTCACACGCCCTCACTCACACACCCTCGCGCACACACCTTCACTCACACACCTTCACTCACACACCCTCACTCAAACAACCTCACTCAAACAACCTCACTCACACACCCTCACACACACACCCTCACACACACACCCTCATTCACACACCACCTCATTCACACACCCTCACTCACATACCCTCACTCACATACCTTCACTCACCCACCCACACTCACACACCCTCAAACACACGCCCTCACTCACACACCCTCACTCACACAACCTCACTCTCACACCCTCATTCACACACATTCACTCACACACCGCAACTCACACACCCTCACTCTCATACCCTCACTCACACACCCTCACTCACACACCCTCACTCACACACCCTCACTCACACACCCTCTCACACACCCTCTCACACACACACTCTCATAGATCTCACTCACTCAACCACCCACATTCATTCACCCTCACTCACACACCCTCACTCACACACCCTCACTCACACACCCTCACTCACACACCATCACTCTCATGCCCTCACTCACACAACCCTCACTCACACAACCTCACTCACACGCCCTCACTTACACCCTCATTCACACACCATCACTCACACGCCCTCACTCACACACCCTTGCATATACACCCTCACTCAAACCCTCACTCACACACACTCACACACCCTCACAAACACACCCTCACTCACACCCTCACTCACACACTCTCAATCACACACCCTCACTCACACCCTCACTCACACACCCTCACTCTCACACCCTCACTCACACAATCTCAATCACACACCCTCACTCACACACCCTCACTCACACAACCTGACTCACACACCCTCACTCACACACCCTCAATCATACACCCTCACTCACACACCCTCACACACACACCCTCACACACACACCCTCACTCTCACAACCTCACTCATACACCCTCATTCACACACCGTCACTAACACACCCTCACTCACACACCCTCACTCACACACCCTCACTCACACACCCTCACTCACACACCCTCACTCACACACCCTCACACACACCCTCACTCATACACCTGCAGTCACACACGTCCTCATACACCCTCACTAACCCGCACTTTCACACACACATTCACACACACCGTCTCACTCCCCCACTCACACACACTCGCTCACATACCCTCTCACACAACCTCACTCACACACCCTCTCACACACGCTCTCACACACAGACTCACACAACCTCTCTCACACGCCCTCACTCACACCCTCACTCATACACCCTCTCACACACACCCTCATACACCCTCACTCACACACCCTCACTCACACACCCTCACTCACACACCCTCATTCACCCTCACTCACATACCCTCCCTCACAGACACACCCTCACTCACACACCCTCACTCACACCCTCACTCACACACCTTCATACACCCTCACTCACACACCCTCACTCACACGCCCTCACTCACACACCCTCACTCACACACCCTCACTCACACACCCTCACTCACACGCCCTCACTCACCCACCCTCACTCACACACCCTCACTCACACACCCTCACTCACACACCCTCACTCACACACACTCACTCACACACCCTCACTCACACACCCTCGCGCGCACACCCTCACTCAAACAACCTCACTCAAACAACCTCACTCAAACAACCTCACTCACACACCCTCACACACACACCCTCACATACACACCCTCATTCACACACCACCTCATTCACACACCCTCACTCACATACCCTCACTCACATACCTTCACTCACCCACCCTCAAACACACGCCCTCACTCACACACCCTCACTCACACACCCTCACTCACACAACCTCACTCACACACCCTCATTCACACACATTCACTCACACACCGTCACTCACACACCCTCACTCTCATACCCTCACTCACACACCCTCACTCACACACCCTCACTCACACACCCTCACTCACACACCCTCACTCACACACCCTCTCACACACCCTCTCACACACACACTCTCATAGATCTCACTCACTCAACCACCCACATTCATTCACCCTCACTCAAAGTCTCACTCACACACCCTCACTCACACACCCTCACTCACACACCATCACTCTCATGCCCTCACTCACACAACCCTCACTCACACAACCTCACTCACACGCCCTCACTTACACCCTCATTCACACACCATCACTCACACGCCCTCACTCACACACCCTTGCATATACACCCTCACTCAAACCCTCACTCACACACACTCACACACCATCACAAACACACCCTCACTCACACCCTCACTCACACACTCTCAATCACACACCCTCGCACACACACCCTCACTCACACACCCTCACTCACACACCCTCAATCATACACCCTCACTCACACACCCTCACACACACACCCTCACACACACACCCTCACACACATACCCTCACTCTCACAACCTCACTCATACACCCTCATTCACACACCGTCACTAACACACCCTCACTCACACACCCTCACTCACACACCCTCACACACCCTCACTCACACACCCTCATTCACACACCCTCACTCACACACCCTCACACACACACCCTCACACACACCCTCACTCATACACCTGCAGTCATACACGTCCTCAAAAACCCTTACTAACCCACACTTTCACACACACATTCACACACACCGTCTCACTCCCTCACTCTCACACCCTCACTCATACACCCTCTCACACACACCCTCATACACCCTCACTCACACACCCTCACTCACACACCCTCACTCACACACCCTCATTCACCCTCACTCACATACCCTCCCTCACACACACACCCTCACTCACACACCCTCACTCACACCCTCACTCACACACCTTCATACACCCTCACTCACACACCCTCACTCACACACCCTCACTCACACGCCCTCACTCACACACCCTCACTCACACGCCCTCACTCACCCACCCTCACTCACACACCCTCACTCACACACCCTCACTCACACACACTCACTCACACACCCTCGCGCGCGCACACCCTCACTCACACACCTTCACTCACACACCTTCACTCACACACCCTCACTCAAACAACCTCACTCAAACAACCTCACTCAAACAACCTCACTCACACACCCTCACACACACACCCTCACACACACACCCTCATTCACACACCACCTCATTCACACACCCTCACTCACATTCCCTCACTCACATACCTTCACTCACCCACCCTCAAACACACGCCCTCACTCACACACCCTCACTCACACAACCTCACTCACACACCCTCATTCACACACATTCACTCACACACCGTCACTCACACACCCTCACTCTCATACCCTCACTCTCACACCCTCACTCACACACCCTCACTCACACACCCTCACTCACACACCCTCACTCACACACCCTCACTCACACACCCTCTCACACACCCTCTCACACACACACTCTCATAGATCTCACTCACTCAACCACCCACATTCATTCACCCTCACTCACACACCCTCACTCACACACCCTCACTCACACACCCTCACTCACACACCATCACTCTCATGCCCTCACTCACACAACCCTCACTCACACAACCTCACTCACACGCCCTCACTTACACCCTCATTCACACACCATCACTCACACGCCCTCACTCACACACCCTTGCATATACACCCTCACTCAAACCCTCACTCACACACACTCACACACCCTCACAAACACACCCTCACTCACACCCTCACTCACACACTCTCAATCACACACCCTCGCACACACACCCTCACTCACACACCGTCACTCACACACCCTCAATCATACACCCTCACTCACACACCCTCACACACACACCCTCACACACCCTCACTCACACACGCTCATTCACACACCCTCACTCACACACCCTCACACACACACCCTCACACACACCCTCACTCATACACCTGCAGTCACACACGTCCTCATACACCCTCACTAACCCACACTTTCACACACACAGTCACACACACCGTCTCACTCCCTCACTCACACACCCTCGCTCACATACCCTCTCACACAACCTCACTCACACAACCTCTCTCACACGCCCTCACTCACACCCTCACTCATACACCCTCTCACACACACCCTCATACACCCTCACTCACACACCCTCACTCACACGCCCTCACTCACACACCCTCATTCACCCTCACTCACATACCCTCCCTCACACACACACCCTCACTCACACACCCTCACTCACACACCTTCATACACCCTCACTCACACACCCTCACTCACACACCCTCACTCACACACCCTCACTCACACGCCCTCACTCACACACCCTCACTCACACACCCTCACTTACACACACTCACTCTCACACCCTCACTCACACACCCTCACTCACCCACCCTCACTCACCCACCCTCTCACACACAGATTCACACACACACCGTCTCACACCCTCACTCACACACCATCACTCTCACACCCTCATTCACACCCTCACTCACACACCCTCACTCACACACACATTCACACACACACACATTCACACACACACCCTCACTCACATACCCTCACTCACACACCCTAACTCACACACCCTCACCCACACACCCTCACTCACACACCATCACTCACACACCCTCACTCACACGCCCTCACTCACAAACCCTCATTCACCCTCACTCACATACCCTCCCTCACACACACACCCTCACTCACACACCCTCACTCACACACCCTCACTCACACACCTTCATACACCCTCACTCACACACCCTCACTCAGACACCCTCACTCACACGCCCTCACTCACACACCCTCACTCACCCACCCTCACTCTCACACCCTCACTCACACACACTCACTCACACACCCTCACTCACACACCCTCACTCACCCACCCTCACTCACCCACCCTCACTCACCCACCCTCTCACACACACATTCACACACACACCGTCTCACACCCTCACTCACACACCATCACTCTCACACCCTCATTCACACCCTCACTCACACACCCTCACTCACACACACATTCACACACACACACATTCACACACACACCCTCACTCACACACCCTCACTCACACACCCTCACTCACACACCCTCACCCACACACCCTCACCCACACACCGTCACTCACACACCATCACTCACACACCCTCACTCACACGCCCTCACTCACACGCCCTCACTCACACGCCCTCACTCACACACCCTCACTCACACACCCTCTCACAGACACATTCACACACACACCGTCTCACACCCTCACTCTCACACCCTCATTCTCACTCTCACTCACACACGCTCACTCACACACCCTCACTCACACACCCTCACTCACACACCCTCACTCACACACCCTCACTCACACACCCACACTCACACACCCTCACTCACACACCCTCACTCACACACCCTCACACACACACCCTCACTCACACACCCTCCCTCACACACCCTCACTCACACCCTCACTCACACCCTCACTCACACACCCTCACACACACACCCTCACTCACACACACTCACTCACACACCCTCCCTCACACACCCTCAATCATACACCCTCACTCACACACCCTCACTCACACACCCTCACTCACACACCCTCACTCACACACCCTCACTCACACACCCTCACTCACCCACCCTCACTCACCCACCCTCACTCACACACCCTCACTCACACACCCTCACTCACACACCCTCACTCACACACCCTCACTCACACACCCTCACTCACACACCCTCAATTACACTCACTCACTCACACACCCTCACTCACACACCCTCACTCACACACCCTCACTCACCCACCCTCACTCACCCACCCTCACTCACACACCCTCACTCACACACCCTCACTCACACACCCTCACTCACACACCCTCACTCACACACCCTCACTCACACACCCTCACTCACACACCCTCACTCACTCACCATCACTCACACACCCTCACTCACACACCCTCACTCACACACCCTCACTCACACACCCTCACTCACACACCCTCACTCACACACCCTCACTCACACACCCTCACTCACACACCCTCACTCACACACCCTCACTCACACACCCTCACTCACACACCCTCACTAACACACCCACACTCACATACCCTCACTCACACACCCGCACTCACTCACCCTCACTCACACACCCTCACTCACACACCCTCACTCACACACCCTCACTCACACACCCTCACTCACCCACCCTCACTCACCCACCCTCACTCACCCACCCTCACTCACACCCTCACTCACACACCCTCACTCACACACCCTCACTCACACACCCTCACTCACACACCCTCACTCACACACCCTCACTCACACTCACTCACTCACACACCCTCACTCACACACCCTCACTCGCACACCCTCTCACACACCCTCACTCACACACCCTCACTCACACACCCTCACTCACACACCCTCACTCACACACCCTCACTCGCAAAGCCTCACTCGCACAGCCTCACTCGCACACCCTCACTCGCACACCCTCTCGCACACCCTCTCGCACACCCTCACTCACACACCCTGACTCACACACCCTGACTCACACACCCTGACTCACACACCCTCACTCACACCCCCTCACTCACACACCCTAACTCACTCACCCTCACTCACACACCCTCACTCACTCACCCTCACTCACATATACCCTCACTCACTCACCCTCACTCACACACCCTCACTCACACACCCTCACTCACACACCCTATTCCACACACCCTCACTCACTCACACACCCTCACTCACTCACACAACCTCACTCACACACCCTCACTCACACACCCTCACTCACACACCCTCACTCACACACCCTCACTCACACACCCTCACTCACACAGCTCACTCACTGACCCTCACTCACACACACCCTCACTGGACTGTGACGTGCGCAGCTCAGTTAGCTGGATTGTGACGTACGCAGCTCAGTTATCTGGATTGTGACGTACGCAGCTCAGTTATCTGGATTGTGACGTACACAGCTCAGTTAGCTGGATTGTGACATACACAGCTCAGTTTGCTGGATTGTGACATACACATCTCAGTTAGCTGGATTGTGACGTCCACAGATCAGTTAGCTGGATTGTGACGTACGCAGCTCAGTAGCTGGATTGTGACGTACGCAGCTCAGTGAGCTGGATTGTGACGTACACAGCACAGTTAGCTGGATTGTGACGTACACAGCTCAGTTAGCTGGATTGTGACGTACACAGCTCAGTTAGCTGGATTGTGAAGTACACAGCTCTGTTAGCTGGATTGTGACGTACACAGCTCAGTTAGCTGGATTGTGATGTACACAGCTCAGTTAGCTGGATTGTGATGTACACAGCTCAGTTAGCTGGATTGTGACGTACACAGCTCAGTTAGCTGGATTGTGACGTACACAGCTCAGTTAGCTGGATTGTGATGTACACAGCTCAGTTAGCTGGATTGTGACGTACACAGCTCAGTTAGCTGGATTGTGATGTACACAGCTCAGTTAGCTGGATTGTGACGTACACAGCTCAGTTAGCTGGATTGTGACGTACACAGCTCAGTTAGCTGGATTGTGACGTACACAGCTCAGTGAGCTGGATTGTGACGTACACAGCTCAGTTAGCTGGATTGTGATGTACACAACTCAGTTAGCTGGATTGTGACGTACACAGCTCAGTGAGCTGGATTGTGACGTACACAGCTCAGTTAGCTGGATTGTGACGTACCCAGCTCAGTTAGCTGGATTGTGAAATACACAGCTCTGCTAGCTGGATTGTGACGTACACAGCTCAGTTAGCTGGATTGTGATGTACACAGCTCAGTTGGCTGGATTGTCATGTACACAGCTCAGTTAGCTGGATTGTGACGTACACAGCTCAGTTCGCTGGATTGTGACATACACATCTCAGTTAGCTGGATTGTGACGTCCACAGCTCAGTTAGCTGGATTGTGACGTACTCAGCTCAGTTAGCTGGATTGTGACGTACACAGCTCAGTGAGCTGGATTGTGACGTCCACGGCTCAGTTAACTGAATTGTGACGTACACAGCTCAGCTAGCTGGATTTTGACGTACACAGCTCAGTTAGCTGGATTGTGACGTACACAGCTCAGTTTGCTGGATTGTGACGTCCACAGCTCAGTTAGCTGGATTGTGACGTACGCAGCTCAGTTAGCTGGATTGTGACGTATACAACTCAGTTAGCTGGACGGCTGGTTTGTGATGAAGAGCAATCCCAACAGCGCGGATTCAATTATTGTACCGGCTGAGGATATTCATAAAGATTTAACCCTCAGGTTAAATCACCACCAGTCAGCTCTCAGAAGGAAAGGGCAGTCCCCGGGACTATGGCAACATTTCTATTTTATTTTACATGGTGGCTGAAATAATGGGGGAAACTCTCTGCTCCTCTCCTTCAATCCAATGACAGTTACATCATTCAGGCGGCATCAAATGTTATTTTTTTGTATGTGTTAGAAACGGAGAAAGGGATGCGAGTTTCTAATGAGGCGGCAAAGAGATGGTGATTCTCAAATCATAGAACTAATAGACGCTGAAATATGGATGTAACAGTTAATGAAAACATGTTAGGTTAAATGCATCGTCACATTTTGATGTGCTTGGTAACTTATAGATCACAAATAACAGAGTCTAACTTGTTGAATGGGCCATTCTTTCCCAGCAACACCGTCTCCACCCACTCTCTACAGCCTGGTCTCCTCCTGTCAGCAACACAACAATGACGGCTCCGTGACCTACGGCTGTTTGGCGATGGACTACTCCCCAGAAATCACCAGCCTTACCTGGAAGAAAGATGGGCAGCTGATCACCACTGGAGTTAAGAAATACCCGTCAGTGAGAAACAAGAAGGGAACCTACACCCTGAGCAGCCAGTTAACCATCACCGAGTCAGAGGGGGGATGCAGCAAAATCAGCTGTGAGGTTCGACACAGCGGCTCAGACAAGAGCATTGGAATTCCATGTAAGTTTTGTGGAATCTGTGAGAAACAGATGCTTTGATTACTTTATTTACATCTTTGGTGATTACACATTTATGGTTCTCTGCATAGTTCTGATTCCTGCGCGAAATAGTGACCACAGAGAAACTGTTAAAATATAATTCGTCATTTTATTCGTTACAACATCTTCTTCAAGAAATGTCTAACTTGTGTTTCTTGAAGGCCCTCCACCTGTCAACACTCCAAATGTTCTCCTCACCGTGAGTTCCAATGAAGAAATCTCAAGACAGAAATTTGCAACCATGGTCTGTTCAATCAACGATTTCCAGCCAAAGTCAATGACGGTAAAGTGGCTGAAGAATGGACAACCCATGGGTTCAGGATTTGTCACCTCGCCCCCCTGTGAAGTGAACGGGAACTTCTCGGCGAGCAGTCGGCTGACAGTCTCCGCTCGGGAATGGTTCAGCAAAGCCGTCTATACCTGCCTGGTCACTCATCAAGAGGTCACCCAAAGTCGCAACATCACCGCGTCTGGTAAGAGACTCAAACAGAGGAAACAATAAATCATCCTGCACTCTGATGTTAATCCAAATCAGGAATTTACTGAAGTTAGTGCAAAGCACAGAATAACTTCTAATTTACTGCCATGTCGTTTGTGTTTCATTCTGATGTAAGAGCTGCATGAGGGTTGCTAATCATTCACGATTTTATGAATATAGAAATAAATGTATCCGTATAATTTGAAGTCATTTAGTGAGTGAGGTGAATGAATGAAATTAAAATCGCTTCTTGTCACAAGTAGGCTTCAAATGAAGTTACTGTGAAAAGCCCCGAGTCGCCACATTCCGGCGCCTGTTCGGGGAGGCTGGTATGGGAATTGGATCCGCGCTGGTGGCCTGCCTTGGTCTGCTTTAAAAGCCAGCTATTTTGCCCTGTGCTAAACCAGCCCCTGGGGTACTTGATGCCAGCTTTATCCTGAGACAGCTGATTATATTTGAGTCAGTGGGTGTCTCAAACACTTAACTGATAACAGCTCCGGGGGAAAGTGTTGGAAAGTTCATCCAACCTATTTATGGATCAGCCGCCAGTACTTCGTTCCTGAGATCAGGAATGGAATATTTGTATTGGGAATGCTGAAATACTGATTCGTTAGAATGATATCGGGGCTGACTGTATTTCACAATGAGAATAGTTTTCACAAACCAAACTGGTTTTCCATTGCTTACAGAAGATTAAAGGCGATCTTTAGAGGTTGATGTTTCTAAGTTGATTTATTCCCATGTAGAGTTCAGGCTGAATCCTGCTGCCCTGATTCTGAAGATCAAACTTGGGTTAATTTCCACTTTTTTCATTCGCAGATCCTTCCGGTTGCACTGATGCCTCAGTAACAATACTGCCACCACCAATAGAACAGGTCTTATTGGAGGCGACTGTAACCTTAACCTGCGTCATTTCGAAGGCTCCTTATGGAGTCAACGTGTCCTGGAGTGAAGCGAAGAAGCCGCTGAAATCAGAGATTGCCGACCAGCCTGGGGCAGATACTGAAAGCGTGGTCAGCAAATTAAACATCTCGACACAAGCCTGGCTGAGTGGTGCTGTGTTTGACTGTGTGGCGAGCCATCAGGACCTGCCAACTCCTTTAAGAATTTCAATCCACAAAAAAATAGGTGGGTAGAGAGATTGGAGCAATAAGTGAGTCATTGTGTCTATTTCTAGTGTCAGTGCAGCGGTCAGTATTTAGCATTCAGGGTATTTATGGTCCATTCTGATTGGGAATTCCACTAACTAAATACTCTGGGCGTTTAGAGTTTAAGGGGGAAATTGATATGCAGATGATCGAACAATGAATTGAAAGCAGTGATATTGGGTTTAGATGGAGCGAGACCATAGACCACAAGACTTAGGAACAGACATAGGCCATTGGGCCCATCAACACCGGTCCAGCCGGCAGTGAGGTCATGACTGATCTGATGTGATAATCTTCAACTCCTCTTTCCCGACTTATCCCCATATCTCTTGACGCCTTTACTGATTTAAAATATTTCTCTCTCAACCTTGAACATATTGAACAACCCAGAATCTACTGCCCCCGGGTTAAATAATTCCACAGCTTCACTACTCTCTGAGAGAGGAAGTCCACCTCATCTCTTTGTTAAATGGGAGAACCCTCACTTTGTGATCCTGCGCTCTGGTCCTAGACGCTCCCACAGGGGAAAACAACCTCCCAGCGTCTATCCTAAGAAGCTCCCTGAAAATCTTTCATGTCTCGATTAGGTCGCCTTCATTCTTCTAAACTCCAATCAGTACAGCCCAGCCTACTTACCCTCTCCCCATAAGAAAATCCCTCCATACTCGCGATCAACCTCGTGATCCTTCTCTGGACTGCCTTCAAAACCAATCTGTCTTCCGTAGATCAGGGCACCGAGACTATTCAAAGTATACCAGGTGTCGACTAACTAGTGCCTTGTATAGTTTTAGCCAGACTTCCCCATGTTTATATTCTATTTCCTTTGAAATAAATGCCAACATTCAATTTGTCTCCATATTACCTGCAGAACTTGCTTTGTGTGGTTTCTGCACGAGGGCCCCCAATTCCCCCGTTACTTCAGCTTTATCCAGTCTTTCTCCATCTAAATTTGTTCGGCACTGATTTCGCCTTCACGAGGCCGCGCTGACTCTGTTGATTATATTGTGTATTTCTAAATGCTCAGCGATTGGATCCGTTATAATGGACTCTAACCGTTTCCCACTGACAGATGTTAAGGTCACTGGCCGATAATTACATGTTTTTGTCTCCCTCCCTTTTGAATAAGGGTGTTACATTGGCAGTTTCCCAATCCTTTGGGAGTAAGGTGGGAGGGGCTTGGTGTGGAGCTTATACACCAGCACAGAACAGGCGGGCCGAATGGCCTGTTTCCCTGCTGTACACTTTCTGAAACTTTCGAATCCAATATCCGTAAATTCTCAGGGAAAAGGCTTGTGTCCGCCTCAGCTCCGAGCTGGGAAACCGGACAGATCCCAAAGTGGAAAATGGAAACCTTTAAAATCCAACACAAAACACATTTCTCTCACATCTAACCCGCGGTTCCAATGTCTCCCGAATTCCCCATTTTACTGACATCTATTGTACATCTTCTGCAGATCCCAATCCGCGGGAACCGTCCGTCTCTGTCCTCCTGCCCTCGGCTGAAGACGTCTCCGCTCAGAGATTCGTCTCCCTCAGCTGCTTAGTGAGAGGTTTCTCCCCCCGAGAGATCTTCGTCAAGTGGACCGTCAATGACAAGCCGGTGAATCCCGGGAACTACAAGAACACCGAGGTGATGGCGGAGAACGGCAATAGCTCCTTCTTCATGTACAGCCTGTTATCCATTGCAGCGGAGGAGTGGGCCAGCGGCGCTTCTTACTCCTGTGTGGTGGGACATGAAGCCATCCCCTTGAAGATCATCAACAGAACGGTTGATAAATCCAGCGGTAAACCCAGTTTTGTGAACATTTCCCTCGCTCTGATGGACACCGTTAATTCATGTCAATGAGAATCTATCAATTGCATTTCGAACTAAATTAAAAATAATAAAGTTTTTTTTCCTCTAATTGTGATTTAAATGCACAGCCGCTTAATTAATGGAGCTTCGACTTTGCTGATATTAGATCTGTTCAAGGAGACCAAGATTTCTACAGGTCTCAGCCCCAAGTCTGATACAACCAGAGCTCCGAGCTCAGATACACCCTGGGTCAGAGACAGAGTAAAATTCATTCATTGCAGTATTCACAAAATATATTCATTGACTTTCTTCTCGCTGAGGAGAAATCGGACAATTTCCCATTTCAGACAGACAAACACATCACATTTAGATCTCGGTGTTCCTGCTTCTCCCATTGCCCATCCCTTTAAAATTGATGTCAGCTTAAAATTGCTGCATCACACCCACTGGGAACTGAATTGAGAATCAAACAGAAACAAGGACCAACAATCGCCCATCACGGAGAGGGAAAAGAGAAATTGTTAATCCATTATATCTCCACCTCTCCTACAAAATCAGGAGGAGGGGCGTTAGTTAATCCACTGTCCCCCCCCCCACCTCCCCAACAGAGACAGGAGGAGGGGCATTAGTTAATGCACTCAACTGCCACTTCCTCAAAAGAGAGAGGAAGGGGCATAAATTAATCCACTGCAACCACACTTCCCAAACAGAGAGGGGGAGGGGTTATAGTTAATCGACTGCACCCCCACTTCTCCAACAGAGAGTGGGGAATGGACGTTCGCTAATGCCCTGCACCCCAACTCCCTAACAAAGAGGAAGGGACTTAGTGAACCCACTATACCCCTCACTTCCACACCAAAGCATGGGGGCAGTAGTTAATCCAGTGTATCACCACGCCCCAACAAATAGTGGGGGAGGAGCATTAATTAACCCTGTACCCCCACTTTCCCACCAAAGAGCTGGGGCATTAGTTAATTCACTGTACAGCCGCTTCCAACAAAGAGAGTGGGAGGGCCTAAATAAATGCACTGTCCGCCCACTTCCCCAACAGAGAGAGGGGGATGGGCATTATAAACCCATTTTACCTCCACTTTCCCGACCAAAAGAGAAGGAATGTGATGAGTGAACTCTCTGTATCTCCACCTCCTCAGCAGGGGGAACCCAAAGAGAATTTGTTCAGCTGGCCAGAGAGGGAGAGACTATTAAATCACTATCCACCTACTCCCCAAGCAGGGAATTTGGGAGTGGATGTGTCTCTACACTAAGGATTCAGTTACTGACATTACAAGATGGCTTGTAGCTTACTGGCTGAAGATTTTAAAAGCCCATCATGCTAAATATGTTCTTAAACTATCTATTCACGCAACATATTTTTCTTTAGCACCCTTGTTCCTCTTATCCATATGCGACAACTGATTTCCCAAAATCCAAATCCAGATGGTGATTGAATTCTCCCTGGGTTTTCACTGTTCTCTCCTGAGGCACTTCCTTGTATTTTTGCATTCTGTCAATGATGTCAGCTTGCACCTCACAGAAAACACATTTATAAGCAGAAAGTTCAACATATTCCACATCGGTACCAATAATACCCACAACTGGCAAAGCTACAGGCAGCTGATACAAATACACAGACAGATAAAGACACAAACACTAAACATACATGCACACGTACACACACCCACAACCATATACATGAGCACACATAGACACAAACACACACATAGATGTACACATAGAAACACATGCATACATATACACACAAACAAACAAAAATTTACAAACATGCACATAAACACAAACAAGCACACGTTTATGTACACAAAGACACTCGTGTACACACACACACAAATCCACACACACAAGCCGGCATGCACAAACATCCACATGTCCACACAGACACACAAATATGCAAACACAAACATATAAAACCATACATGCAGACTGACCCAAGAATATGAAACACAACTGTAAGCAATAACATATACATAATAGTAAAAATAAAGTTTATTGTCACAAGAAGGCTTACATTAACACTGCAAGAGGTTACTGTGAAAAAACCCTAGTCGCCACACTCTTGGCGCCTGTTCGGGTACACAGAGGGAAAATTTTGAATGTCCAAATTACCTCACAAGCACATCTTTCGGGACTTGTGGGAAGAAACCGGAGCACCGGACGAAACCCACACGGACACAGGGAGAACGTGCAGACTCCGCACAGACAGTAACCCAAGCCAGGAATCGAACCTGGGACTCTGGCGCTGTGAAGCAACAGTGCTAACCACTGTGCTACCGCGCCGCCCGTAATCGCACAATTTCACAATGACAGAAATATTTCCATTAAAACAGAGACAATAATCCACATTAACACACTAATGGGCACATGTAGTTACATATTAACAGATTCGTACACACGCTCATACAAACACACATGAATACACATGGAGGCGTCAATACACAGCAATAGATATAAACAAACATCAACGCACAAATAGCACTGCTGCCTCACAGCGCCAGAAACCCGGGTTCAATTCCAGCCTCGGGTGATTGTCCGTGTTGAGTTTCCACATTCTCCCGTGTCCGTGTTTCCTCCGCGTGCTCCAGTTTCCTCCCACAGTCCAAAGATGTGCAGGTTAGGTGGATTAGCCACGCTATATCACCCCTTCGCGCCCAAAACGTTAGGTGGTGTTACGAGGTTCTGGGGATAGGCAGGGCGTGCACCGTTCTCCTCGGGAGGGTGTTCTTTCGGAGGGTCGGTGCAGACTCAATAGGCCGAATGGCCTCGTTCTCCACTGTAGGGATTATATGATGATGATTCTGTGATGAAATACGCGCATTGACACACACACACACAAACGCAGTTATCCAGACACAAACATTAAGACACTGGCATGCATGTTGAACGCAAAAAGACACATTAACACATATATTACTAGACAGGAAAGTATAAACACATATTAACACAGGCAATAATATATAAACATAGATTTCAACACATACACATACAATATATCACTCATATATACACATTGACAGAAGACAAACAAAGTTCACACACAGGCGCTGACACACAAATACACAGACCAATACTCATTGACACGATGAACACACAGTGAACCTACACAGACATCTGGACACACAACAGGGGAGTAAATCAAAACACGGAATTTCGCATCGACACAGACACAAAAGCGAAGGAACAAACAGAAACGGCAGGCAATGGCGGCACGGTGGCATAGTGGTTAGCGCTGCTGCCTCACGCCACCATGGACCTGGGGTTGATCCCGCTCCTGGGTCCCTGTCCCAGTGGAGTTTTCACATTCTCCCCATGACCCGTGGGTCTCACCCCGACAACCCAAAGATGTGCAGGGTAGGTGGATTGGCCATGCTAAATTGCCCCTTAATTAGAAAAAAAAAGTTAAAGACATCAATTTCTGAGTGTCATGAACGCAACAGTAGATATGCAATGACAAATATATTAAAGAATGAATTAGCAGCTGGAGAAAATGAAACGAGAATATTAAAAATAAATCGTGGATTAATGAACAATCTGATTATACTTATTCGGCTCTATCTTCGTAGATACCACAGAACACACCTGGACTGAAGACGATGAGGATGATAACGGCAACATCTGGACAACCGCTTCCACATTCATCACCCTGTTCTTCCTGAGCATTTCCTACAGCGCTGCAGTCACTCTGGTGAAGGTGAGAAGATTCAATCCACTCACACTTCAAACTGACAGAAGCCGTTTCAAAAATCGCTAAATGTTTGATTGATTAAAAACTCTAACATCAATGTCCCAGATTATAAACATCTGCTTCATCATTCTCTCTCTCTTTTACAGATCAAGTGATCGGTTGACGTTCGGACGCTGTAGATTTTCCTCAGCTGTTTATTATGATCTGTGTGTGACACAAATACAATATTTCCTCTTGGTGACTCTAACAGTAAAATTCTCTCAGTTTATTATTCTGCATCTGTAACTGAGACAATCTTGGACAGTATTTCTGTTTCCCAGTTTGAAATGTACGAGATAATTTTGGCTGTAATGTAATTGTAGCTAATAATTTCCCTCAATATCATGTCTAAATAAAGTAACTTATCTCGTTCCTTACTCATAACTTTGGCCTTCCCTTTACATTGAGCTCCTGTTCTCTCTTTCTGGTGTCTGTTACAGTTGTACATACATTTGGCAGCTCAGAGGGCATGTGTTCTGTTCTCACTGTGACCCTCAATCGTTATGTTTCCTTTCGTCAACTTCAAAATAAACTTTTGTGTAATATTTTCTCTGAAATTTTAATAAATATTGAATGAAAAATGAAGAAAATAAGACTTGTCTGAATCCTTTCTCTCAGGCCAATCGGCACCGCTCCATTTCCCCGATTATCCAGTTTTCTCCCCTTTCCCAGACAGATATTTCTCACCAGTCCTGTCTGGGATGTGTCTGAACTCAAGGCCCCTCAGTGAAAGAGCCACTGCGCCACCAAGCGGTCCATCCGGGTAAACACATCTTCACCTTTGCCTTTTTCTGGTTAAACTCCAGCGACAGGATGATTGCACAGCTAAAGAATTCCACAGATTCACTGCGCTCTGAGAGAAGAAATGTCGCCTCATGTCTGTCTTAAATTTGAGACCCGTTACTTTGAGATTATGCCCTCTGGTCCTGGACTCTCCCACAAGAGGAAACATCCTCTCAGCATCTACCCTGTCAACCCCCCTGAGAATGCTTATGTCTCAAAAAGGTCACCTCTCATTCGTCTCAACTCCAATGAGTACAGGCCCAAACAACTCAACCTCTTCCAATCAGAAAATCTCTCCATATCCGGGACGAACCTTTAGTTAATTGGATTAGGCCAGTTTTCAGAGGCTAGATTCACAGTATAAAAGTGATCCACCGACAGTGCAGACTTTGTTTGCACTGAGTGCTGAATTTGGTGCATTTGAGTGCTATAGTGAGAGTTTGGTGACTGAGGGAGCTGGGGGAGGAGGGAGTAAGGTGCTCCTTTCATTTTGTTTCCTACATTTCCTCAAAGAGTGAGAAGGGAGCCAGGAGTTTACAGAGAGTGCAACTGACTGGGAGCAGAGTCGGAGGGCGGAGGTCCAGTTGGTCCACAGGGCAGCTATATTCTGTAAGGTAAGAGGGGATGGAGGCTAGGCCAGTTGCATGCTCCTCCTGTAGGATGTGGGTGGTGAGGGATACCACCAGTGTCCCCGCTGACTATACCTGTGGGAAATGCACCCAACTCCAGCTCCTTAGAGACCGTGTTAGGGAACTGGAGCTGGATGAACTTCGGATCATCCGGGAGGCAGAGGGGGTTATAGAGATGAGTTACAGAGAGGTAACCACGCCCAAGGTATAGGACAAGAGTAGCTGGGTTACAGTCAGGGGAAAGAAAACAAACAGTCAGACAGTGCAGGGATCCCTCGTGGCCGTTCCCCTTCAAAACAAGTATACCGTTTTGGATGCTGTTGGGGGGGGGATGACCTACCGGGGGAAGGCCCTAGCGGCCAGGTCTCTGGCACTGAGTCTGACTCTGGGGCTCAGAAGGGAAGAGGGGAGAATGGAAAAGCAATAGTAATAGGAGATTCAATGGTGAGGGGAATAGATAGGAGATTCTGTGGTCGCGAGCGAGACTCCCGGAAGGTATGTTGCCTCCTGGTTGCCAGGGCCAGGGATGTCTCGGATCATGTCTTCAGGATCCTTAAGGGGGAGGGGGAGCAGCCAGAAGTCGTGGTGCACATTGCTACCAACGACGTAGGTAGGAAAAGGGGTGTGGAGGTGATAAACAAGTTTAGGGTGTTAGGCTGGAAGTTAAAAGCCAGGACAGACAGAGTTGTCATCTCTGGTTTGTTGCCGGTGCCACGTGATAGCGAGGCTAGGAATAGGGAGAGAGTGCAGTTGAACACGTGGCTGCAGGAATGGTCTAAGAGGGAGGGCTTCAGGTATTTGGATAATTGGAGCGCATTCTGGGGAAGGTGGGACCTGTACAAGCGGGACGGGTTGCATCTGAACCAGAGGGGCACCAATATCCTGGGAGGGAGGTTTTCTAGTACTCTTCGTGAGGGTTTAAACTAATTTGGCAGGGGAATGGGAACCGGATTTGTAGTCCAGCAACTAAGTTAGCCGATATTCAGGACGCCAAAGCGTGTAGTGAGGCAGTGGGGAAGGGAACACTGACAAAGGAGAGTACTTGCAGGCACGGAGATGGGTTGAAGTGTGTATACTTCAACGCAAGAAGCATCAGGAATAAGGTGGGTGAACTTCAGGCATGGATCGGTACTTGGGACTACGATGTGGTGGCCATCACGGAAACTTGGATAGAAGAGGGGCAGAAATGGTTGTTGGAGGTCCCTGGTTCTCGATGTTTCAATAAGATTCGGGAGGGTGGTAAAAGAGGTGGGGGGGGGGTGGCATTGTTAATTAGAGATAGTATAACAGCTGCAGAAAGGCAGTTCGAGGAGTATCTACCTACTGAGGTAGTATGGGTTGAAGTCAGAAATAGGAAAGGAGCAGTCACCTTGTTGGGAGTTTTCTATAGGCCCCCCAATAGTAGCAGAGATGTGGAGGAACAGATTGGGAAACGGATTTTGGAAAGGTGCAGAAGTCACAGGGTAATAGTCATGGGTGACTTCAACTTCCCAAACATTGAGTGGAAACTCTTTAGATCAAATAGTTTGGATGGGGTGGTGTTTGTGCAGTGTGTCCAGGAAGCTTTTCTAACACAGTACGTAGATTGTCCGACCAGAGGGGAGGCCATATTGGATTTGGTACTTGGTAATGAACCAGGGCAAGTGGCAGATTTAATAGTGGGGGAGCATTTTGGAGATAGTGACCACAATTCTGTGACTTTCACTGTAGTAATGGAGAGGAATAGGTGCGTGCAACAGGGCAAGGTTTACAATTGGGGGAAGGGAAAATACGATGTTGTCAGACAAGAACTGAAGTGCATAAGTTGGGAACATAGGCTGTCAGGGAAGGACAGAAGTGAAATGTGGAACTTGTTCAAGGAAAAGGTACTACGTGTCCTTGATATGTATGTCCCTGTCAGGCAGGGAAGAGATGGTCGAGTGAGGAAACCATGGTTGACAAGAGAGGTTGACTGTCTTGTCAAGAGGAAGAAGGAGACTTATGTAAGGCTGAGGAAACAAGGTTCAGACAGGGCGCTGGAGGGATACAAGATAGCCAGGAGGGAACTGAAGAAAGGGATTAGGAGAACTAAGAGAAGGCACGAACAATCTTTGGCGGGTAGAATCAAGGAAAACCCCAAGATGTTTTACACATATGTGAGAAATATGAGAATGACTAGAGCGAGGGTAGGTCCGATCAAGGATAGTAGCGGGAGATTGTGTATTGAGTCTGAAGAGATAGGAGAGATCTTGAACGAGTACTTTTTTCAGTATTTACAAATGAGAGGGGCCATATTGTTGGAGAGGACAGTGTGAAACAGACTGGTAAGCTCGAGGAAATACTTGTTGGGAAGGAAGATGTGTTGGGCATTTTGAAAAACTTGAGGATAAACAAGTCCCCCGGGCCTGACGGGATATATCCAAGGATTCTATGGGAAGCAAGAGATTAAATTGCAGAGCCATTGACAATGATGTTTTCGTCCTCACTGTCAACAGGGGTGGTACCAGGGGATTGGAGAGTGGCGAATGCCGTGCCCCTGTTCAAAAACGGGAATAGGGATAACACTGGCAATTACAGGCCAGTTAGTCTTACTTCGGTGGTAGGCAAAGTAATGGAAGGTGTATTGAGGGATAGGATTTCTGAGCATCTGGAAAGACACTGCTTGATTAGGGATAGTCAGCACGGATTTGTGAGGGGTAGGTCTTGCCTTACAAGTCTTATTGAATTATTTGAGGAGGTGACCAAGCATGTGGATGAAGGTAAAGCAGTGCATGTAGTGTACATGGATTTTAGTAAGGCATTTGATAAGTTTCCTCATGGTAGGCTTATGCAGAAAGTAAGGAGGCATGGGATAGCGGGAAATTTGGCCAGTTGCATAATGAACTGGCTAACCGCTGGAAGTCAGAGAGTGGTGGTGGATGGCAAATATTCAGCCTGGATCCCAGTTGCCAGTGGCATACCGCAGGGATCAGTTCTGGGTCCTCTGCTGTTTGTGATTTTCATTAATGACTTGGATGAGGGAGTTGAAGGGTGGGTCAGTAAATTTGCAGACGATATGAAGATTGGTGGAGTTGTGTATCATGAGGAGGGCTGTTGTCGGCTGCAAATTGACATAGATAGGATGCAGAGCTGGGCTGAGAAGTGGCAGATGTAGTTTAACCCTGAAAAGTGTGAGGTTGCCCATTTTGGAAGGACAAATATGAGTGCGGAATACAGGGTTAACGGTAGGGTTCTTGGCAATGTAGGGGAGCAGAGATCTTGGGGTCTATGTTCATACATCTTTGAAAGTTGCCACTCAAGTGGATAGAGCTGTGAAGAAGGCCTATGGTGTGCTCGCGTTCATTAACAGAGGGATTGAATTTAAGAGCCGTGCGGTGATGATGCAGCTGTACAAAACTTTGGTAAGGCCACATTTGGAGTACTGTGTACAGTTCTGGTCACCTCATTTTAGGAAGGATGTGGAAGCTTTGGAAAAGGTGCAAAGGAGATTTACCAGGATGTTGCCTGGAATGGAGAGTATGTCATACGAGGAAAGGTTGAGGGTGCTAGGCCTTTACTCATTAGAACGGAGAAGGATGAGGGGTGACTTGATAGAGGTTTATAAGATGATCAGGGGAATAGATAGAGTAGTCAGTCAGAGACCATTTCCCCGGGTGGAACAAACCATGACAAGGGGACATAAATTTAAGGTGAATGGTGGAAGACAGAGGGGGTATGTCAGAGGTAGGTTCTTTACCCAGAGAGTAGTGGGGGCATGGAATGCACTGCCTGTGGAAGTAGTTGAGTCGGAAACATTAGGAACCTACAAGCGGCTATTGGACAGGTACATGGATCATGGTAGAATGATACAGTGTAGATTAATTTGTTCTTAAGGGCAGCACGGAAGCATTGTGGATAGCACAATAGCTTCTCAGCTCCAGGGTCCCAGGTTCGATTACGGCTTGGGTCACTGTCTGTGCGGAGTCTGCACCGCCTCCCCGTGTGTGCGTGGGTTTCCTCCGGGTGCTCCGGTTTCCTCCCACAGTCCAAAGATGTGCAGGTTAGGTGGATTGGCCATGATAAATTGCCCTTAGTGTCCAAAATTGCCCTTAGTGTTGGGTGGGTTACTGGGTTATGGCGATAGGGTGGAGGTGTTGACCTTGGGTAGGGTGCTCTTTCCAAGAGCCGGTGCAGACACGATGGGCCGAGTGGCCTCTGTCTGCACTGTAAATTCTATGATAATCTATGATTAATCTAGGACAAAGGTTCGGCACAATATCGTGGGCCGAAGGGCCTGTTCTGTGCTGTATTTTTCTATGTTCTATGTTCTAACCTAGTGAACCTTCTCTTGACTGTCTCCAATGCCCGCATATCTTTCCTCAGGAAAGGGGACTAATGTTGTTCACAGTATTCCAAGTGTGGTCTAACTATTGCCTTGTATAATTCCAGCTGGACTTCTCTATTTTTATGCTGCATTCCCTTTGAAATAAAGGCCAACCTTCCATTTACCTTCCCAATGACCTGCTGAACCTGCACGCTAGCTTTTGTGATTTATGCCCAAAGACCCCCAGGCCCCCAGGCCCCTCTGTGCTGCAGTTTTCTGTAGTCTTTCTCACTTTGAATAATATTCAACTCCTTTATTCTTCCCATCAAAGTGCATACATTTTCGGTTTCCTACATTATATTCCATTTCTCAAGTTTTTGCCCACTCAACTAACCTGTTTATAGCCGTGTGTAGACTTCCCACCTATTTTTGTGTCATCCACAAAGTTTGCAAAAGTGCATTCGCTTCCCTCGTCCAAGTCATTAATATATATGGTAAATAACTGTGGCCCCAGTATGGATCCCAGCGGCACTCCGCTAGTTACGTTGCCATTCTGAAAATGCCCCCTTATCCCAATTTCCTGTCTTTTATAATAGTAATAATTATTGTCACAAGTAGGCTTCCATTAACATTGCAATGAAGTTACTGTGAAAACCCCCTGGTCGCCACACACCAACGCCTGTTCGGGTACACTGAGGGAGAATTCAGAATGTCCAATTCACCTAACAACCACGTCTTCGGGACTTGTGGGAGGAAACCAGAGCACCTGGAGGAAACCCACGGAGACACGGGGAGAACGTGCATTATCATGGTCAGTTTCCCAACACTATGAGCTCTTATCTTATTATGTAGCCGGTTGTGTGGTACCTTATCAAACACTTTTTGGAAATCCAAGTGTATTAGATCTACTGGCTCCCCGTCATCTATCCTGCTTGTTACCACCTCAAAAATTTCTAAAAATGTTTCAAACATGATTTCCCCTTCATGAAGCCATGCTGACTCTGTTTGATGATATTATGCTTTTCAAAATGTTCTGCTATTACATCCTTTATAATGGGCTCTTAACATTTTCCCGATGACAGATGTTAAGTTTATTGGCCTATCGTTATTGTTTTTTGTCTCCCTCCTTTATTAAATAACGATGTTGCATTAGCAGTTTTCCAATCCTTCGGGACTTGTCAAGAATTTGACCAGGGCATCCACTATCTCTGCAGCTACTTCCTTTACTATCCTGGGATGCAACCCGTCAGGCCAGGAACATAGCAGACTTTTGCTCCATTCGTTTCCAGAATACTTTTTCTCCGGTCTAGTTATTGTGTTTATTGCCTTCCCCTTTTGCCTTTGATTATTTAGTATTTGTGGAATGCTATTACTGTCTCCTACCGTGAAGACTGACTCACAGTATTTATTTAACTCCTCTGCCATTTCCTGACTCCCCATTATTCTTTCCGCAGTCTCATTCTCTCAGGAACCGACGTCCACTTCAGTGCCTCTCTTCATTTTTAAGAATTTAAGGAAACTCTTGCAGTCCATTTCTATATTACTTCCTAGTTTATCCTCATGGTATATGTCCTCCCTGTTTTTGCTCATCTATTGTTTTTTTTCTGAAAACTTTCCCAAACCTCTGGGAATATATTTGCCAAGATACGTTTTAACTTTGAGTTTAAGACTATATTTAACTTGGCAGAGCTGCCTCACAGACTAGTTAAGCAACAACCTGACATAGTCATACTCACAGAATCATACCTTACAGACAATGTCCCAGACAGCACTGTTACCATTCCTGGGTATGTCCTGTCTCACCGGTAGGACAGATCCAGCAGGGGCAGCGGCACAGTGGTATACATTCAGGAAGGAGATGCCCTGGGGGTCTTCAACATGGGCTCTGTTGAGAACATGAAGACAACATGAAGTCCCACGGCTTCAGGTTAAATATGGGCAATGTACCGGCCACCATCCGCTGATTACAATGTACCGGCCACCATCCGCTGATGAATGATGTACGCCTCCATGTTGAACACCACTTTGAGGAAGCACTGAGGGTGGCAAGGGAGCAGATTATGCTCTGGGAGGGGTACTTCAATGTCCATCACTAAGAGTGTCTTGGTAGTACCACCACAGACCGAGCTGGCCGGGCCCTAAAGGACATAGCCGCTAGACTGGGACTGCAGCAGGTGGTGAGGGGACCAACAAGAGGGAAGAGCATACTTGACCTCATCCTCACCAATCTGCCTGCTGCAGATGCATCTGTCCATGACAGTATCAGTAGAAGTGACCACCGCACAGTCCTTGTGGAGACAAAGTCACGTCTTCAGATTGAGGATATTATCTCCATCGTGTTGTGTGGCATTACCACTGTGCTAAATGGGATAGACTTCGAACAGATCTTGAAACTCAAAACTGGGTGTCTATGAGGCTATGTGGGCCATCAGCAGCAGCAGAATTGTATTCAACCACAACCTGCCACCCTCATGGCCACCACTCTACCATTACCACCAAGCCAGGGGATCAACACTGGTTCTATGAAGAGTGCAGGAGAACATGCCAGGAACAACATTAGACATACCAAAAAATGAGGTGTCAACCTGGTGAAGCTACAACACAGGACTTCTTGTGTGCCAAACAGCATAAGCAGCAAGTAATAGACAGAGCTAAACGGTTCCATAACGAACACATCAGATCCAAACTCTGCAGTTCTGCCACATCCAGTCACGTATGGTTGTGGACAATTAAACAATTCACTGGAGGAGGAGGCTCCACAAATACCTCCATCCTCAATGATGGAGGAGCTAAGCACATATGTGCAAAAGGCAAGGCTGAGGCATTTGCAACAATCATCAGCCAGAAGTACCGAGTGGATGATCCATCTCGGTCTCCTTCGGAGGGCCCCAGCATCACAGATGTCAGTCTTCAGCCGATAAATTCACTCCACGTGATATGAAGAAACGGCTGAAGGCACTGGATACTGAAAAGGCTATGGGCTCTGACAATATAGGGACAATAGTACTGATGACTTGTGCTCCTGAACTTGCCGCACCCCTAGCCAAGCTGTCCCAGCACAGCTAGAACACTAGCATCTACACTGTCGAAAATTGCCCAGGTGTGTCCTGTATACAACATGACAAATGCAATCCAGCCAATTATCACACTGTCAATCTACTCTCCATGATCAGCAAAGTGATGGAAGGAGTCATCAGTAGTGCGATCAAGTGGCACTTACTCAGCAATACCCTTCTCTTGGATGCTCAGTTTGGGTTCCGCCAGGGTCAATCTGCTCCTAACCTGATTACAACCTTGGTTCAAACATGGACACAAGAGCTGAATGTGAGAGGTGAGAATGACTGCCCTTGACATCAAGGCAGCATTTGATAGACTATGGCATCAAGGAGCCCTAGGTAAACTGGAGTCAATGGGAATCAGGGGGGAAACTCTCCACTTACTGGAGTCATATCTGGCACAAAGGAAAATGGTTGTGGTGTTTGGAGGTCAATCATCTCAGCTCCAGGACATCACTGCAGGAGTTCCTCAGGGTAGTGTACTAGGCCCAATCATCTTCGAACCCAGGTCCACAGGTCATTATCCTGGGGATCTGGATCATTAGTCCAGCGACAAGACCACTACGCCACCATCTCCCCTATACACCGCCTCTGAAACTGGGATAACTGAGTGAATCGCTTCTCACACATGAAGCAAATGAATGGTCTCTCCCCAGTGTGAACCCACTGGTGATTCAGCAGGGTGAATGACTGAGTGAATCTCTTCCCACACACAGAGCAGTGAACGGTCTCTTCCCGGTGTAATCTGGTGTTTCAGCAGGCTGAATGATTGAGTGAATCCCTTCCCAGACACGGAGCAGGTGAATGGTCTCTCCCCGGTGTGAATTTGGTGGTGTTTCAGTAGGCTGAATGAGTGAATCACTTCCCGCACACGGAGCAGGTGAATAGCCTCTCCCCACTGTGAATTCGCCGGTGAGTCAGCAAAAGCTTGTTACTTTTAAAGCTCTTTTCCCAGCTGGAGCATTTAAACGGCCTCAAGTCAGAGTGAAGAAGTCGGTTTGAAGTGAGGTCAGTTAGTTGATAATTCCTTCTCACAAATAGAGCAGATGAACAGTTTCTCGCCGGTGTGAGTTCTCTGGTGTTTATGTAAGTTGGATAGCTGAGTGAATCCTTGACCACATGCTGAGCAGATGAATGGCCTCCCCCGGTGTGACTCCATTGATGAGTTTCCAGCACAGACAGGGATCTGAATCTCTTCCCACAATACCCACATTTCCATGGTTTCTCCATGGTGCCAGTGTTCTTGTGTCTGTCCAGATTGGCTTCAAGAAGACCACCATCATACACCGGTGCCAAAGAAGAACCAGGCAGCGTGCCTCAATGACTACCAACCGGTGGCCCTGACTTCAGTCATAATGAAGTACTTCGATAGGTTGGTCATGAAGCGCATCACCTCCATACTCACAGAACGCCTTGATCCACTGCAATTCGCATACCGCCACAACCGGTCCACAGCAGATGCCATCTCCTGACCTCTCGTCTGGGCCACAAACATCCCACTTTTCCCCATGAATCCTCATAATTTCTTCCATCCCCTCTATTGGGTCCGATACATACAGAAGCAGAGCATCTGCATAGAGCGCGACTCTGTGCTCCAACCCCCCCCCCCCTCGGACCAGCCCCTTGAGGCTCTCAGAGCAATCGCCAGCGCAAACAACAGTGGGGAAAGGGGACATCTCTGTCTCGTCCCTCTGTGCAGTCTAAAATAGTCCGATGTTGTCCTATTCATCGGTCCACTTGCCACAGGAGCCTTATACAGCAACCTGATCCAGTCAATAAAACCCTGCCCAAATCCGAACCATCCCAGTACCTCCCACAGATAATCCCATTCTACCCGATCAAAGGCCTTTTCTGCATCCATTGCGATCACTACCTCCAACTCCCTACCTTCCGGGGGAATCATGATCACGTTTAACAACCTTCTTACATTGGCCACCAACTGCCTACCCTTAACAAACCTCGTCTGGTCCTCCCCAATAACATCAGGAACTCAATCCTCAATCCTGGAGGACAAAACTTTGGCCAGCAATTTGGCATCCACATTCAACAGGGAGATCGGCCTGTAGGATCCACACAGCTCCGGGTTCTTGTCCCGCTTAAGGATCAGCGAAATCGTGGCCTGTGACAACGTCGGGGGCAGCACCCCTCTTTCCTTTGTCTCATTGAACATCCTCAACAACACCGGCCCCAATATCTCAGAGAATCTTTTATAAACCTCCACTGGGTACCCGTCTGGCCCCAGGGCTTTACCCGACTGCATGGCCTTCAGACCCTCCGCTATCTCTTCCAACCCAATCGGGGCCCCCAGCCTTTCTACCAGCTCCCCGTGCACCTTTGGGAAATGCAGTCCCTCCAAGAAGTGCCTCAGCACCTCCGTCCCAGCTGGGGGTTCCGATCTATACAGCCTACTGTAGAAATCCCTGAACGCCTTATTCACCCCTGCTGAATCTCCAAACAGGTTCCCATCTCCGTCATTTACTTTCCCTATCTCCCTGGCTGCCTCCCTCTTTCTAAGCTGCTGTGCAAGCATTCTGCTGGCCTTCTCTCCATACTCATAGATCGCCCCCCTCGCCTTTCTCAGCTGCTCCACCGCCCTCTCTGTGGTTAACAAGCTGAACTCCGATGTAGCCTCCGCCATTCCCTTCAAAGCCCTGCCTCTGGGGTCTCCGCATACCTCCTATCAATCTGTAGTATCTCCTTTACCAGTTGGCCCGTCTCTGCTCTATCCACCTTCTCCCTCTGGGCCCGTAACGAGATCAGCTCCCCTCTGACCACTGCCTTCATTGCATCCTAGACCATTGCTGCTTAAATTTCCCCCATGTCATTGACCTGCAGGTAATTCTGAATACATTTCCTCAGCCGCTCACACACCCCTTCGTCGGCCAAAATTCCCACATCTAACCTCCAGTGTGGGCACTGGTTACTGTCTTTACTAACCTGCAGGTCAACCCAGTGTGGAGCATGGTCTGAGATTGTGAGCACCGAGTACCCTGTGTCCACCGCCCCTGTCAATAAGGACCTACTCACCTACTCAAAAACAAAGAAGTCAATCCGGGAGTACTGCACGTGTGAGTAGAAGGAGAACTCCTTCACCCTCGGCTGCCCAAAATTTCCATGGATCCCCCCCCCCCCCCCTCCATCTGCTCCATGAACCCTTTAGTTCCTTTGCCATTGCTGGCACCCTGCCCGTTTTCGAGCTTGACAGGTCCAAGCCAGGGTCAATAACTATGTTGAAATCCCCTCCCATGACCAACTTTGCGAGTCCAGGTCCGGTATCTTCCCCAGCGGCCTCTTTATAAACTTCACATCATCCCAATTTGGCACGTACATATTTACTAATACCACCTGCACCCCCTCCAGTTTCCCACAGACCATAATGTACCGACCTCCCACATCTGAGACTATTCTACCCGCCTCAAACACCAACCGCTTATTGATCAGGATCGCAACCCCTCCAGTCTCTGAGTCTAGTCCCGAGTGGAAGGCCTGGTTGACCCAGCCTTTCCTCAATCAAATCTGATCAGTTACTCTAAGGTGCATCTCCCGCAACATTACCACATCCACCTTCAGTCCCCTAAGATGTGCGACACACATGCCCTCTTGACCGGCCCACATAACCCTCGAACAGTCCAGGTGATCAGCCTAGTTGGGGGGCTCATTGCCTCCCCCTTTCACCGATCAGCCATCCCCTTTTTTGGGCCCACCTGCAGCCCATGCTCCACGCCTCCACCAGCCCGCCCCCAGACAGCCTCCATCCCCAACCTCCTCTCTGTCCCTTAGCCCAAATCCCTCCTTCGTCAGCAGAACATTCACCCCCTCCCTCCCCCAAGTAACCACACTCTGTAACCCAAATTCTTTAATAAACCGAACATATGCACACCCACCACTGCGCTTTCGTGAGCAAACCCGCCCAGCTCGCTTGGTGGCCCCATCCCTGGCGCTGGATAGTCTCCCACCTATTGTTCCCTCACCACCCTCCCCTTGCTCATACAAACAAACTCCAACGTCATACAATCCCCACACAATCCCCGACAGAAAACACCAAAATCTAAACAAGCATACCTCCATCCCCAACAGTGCAAATGAAAACCTTAACTCACTCAGCTCTACCGCTGGTCCCAAATCAATGCAAAATGCATTACAAACAGCTTCCATAAAACGAGAAACAAGAAACTTTTTTTTAAAAGAAGAACAGAAAAGCCAAAAAAAAACATGAACATTGTAGCAAAGTTCAAAAGTTCTCAGTCCACCACCAGTCCTTTCCTTTTCGCGAAGTCCAGCGCGTCCTCGGGCCACTCAAAATAAAAGTGCTGCTCCTCGTGCGTGACCCGAAGTCGGACCGGATACAACAGTTTGAATTTCACCTTTTTCTTAAAAAGGATCGACCTGATCTGGTTGAAGCCTGCTCTTCTCCTGGCCACCTCCACACTCAGGTCCTGATAGATCCGCAGGATACTGTTGTCCCACTTACAGCTCCGTGTCGGCTTGGCCCACTGTAGAATGCGCTCCTTATCCAAGCACCTGTGGAATCTCACCACCATTGCCCTCTGGGGGTCTCCCATTCATGACTTCCTCGCGAGCGCTCTGTGAGCCCTGTCCACCTGAAAATGAAAATTGCTTATTGCCACAAGTAGGCTTCAAATGAAGTTACTGTGAAAAGCCACTCGTCGCCACATTCCAGTGCCTGTTCGGGGAGGCTGGTATGGGAATTGAACCGTGCTGCTGGCCTGCCTTGGTCTGCTGTAAAAGCCAGCGATTTAGCCCAGTGTGCTAAACCTCCAAGGGTCGGGGGAATGTCCCATCCCCCAGCAGCTTCTCAAACATGTCCGCGATGTATGCCCCAGCGTCCGCGATGTATGCCCCAGCAACCACTCCTTCAGACCCCTCCGGGAGCCCAACAATTCTCAATTTCTGCCGGCGAGACCTATTCTCTTGGTCCTCCACCTTCTCCAGGGGCTGCTTCTGCTGGTCTCTCAGCATCCCCACCTCCAACTCCACTGCAGTTTGATGTTCCTCCTGCTCAGCCAGTGCCTTCTCTACCTTCAGGATCGCCCAATCTTGGGCGTCCAATCTAAGCTCCAGCCGCTCAATTGACACTTTTATCGGGTCCAAGCTGTCCAGTTTCTGCTAAGCAAAGCCTTCCTGAATAACTTGCATCAGCTGCTCCAGAGACTGCTGGGTTGACAAACCAGAGGTCCGGTCATCCGCTATGCTGTCTCCCGCTGCAGCTTCAGCCCAAGCCTTCTCTGTCTTTCTGTTTCTGCCTTGATGAGCATGTCTAGTCCTTCTCTCCATGCACCAATGTGGGAATTCAGTACACAATTGCCTCTGTCATCAGTTTTACAATTCAAGTCCGGTAGAAAATTGGGGGGAAAGGCCCAAAATGCTGACTCGAGTGGGAGCCAGCAAGTGTGTGACTTACTCCTTCATAGCCACCACCAGAAGTCCTCTTCTTCCCGCTGTTACCAGACTCCTAAACAACCCTCTTATGTACTGATCTCATTGACACTACACCTCTGTATGCTTCATCCGATGCCGGTGCTTACACAGTTGCATTGTGTACCTTGTGTTGCCCTGTTATGTATTTTCTTTTATTCCCATTTCTTTTCATGTACTTAATGATCTGTTGAGCTGCTCGCAGAAAAATACTTTTCATTGTATCTCGGTACACGTGACAATAAACAAATCCAATCCAATCCAACCCAATGATCAGTTGAATCCTCGTCCACACACAGAACACGTGTGCAGTCTTTCCTTGCTGTGAATGGTGTGATGTTCTTTCAGGCTGTGAAACTGGTTAAATCTCTTTCCACAGTCAATTCACTGGAACCTTCTCACTTGGGTATCACACTGATATTTGAAATCTTTGCCCCCAGACAGAACAGGCAAACACATTGAAAGTTTGTGTTTTTTAGGTCGTAATGAATTGAATGACACTGTCAGATCTCAATATGATGTTTGGTTCGAGTTGCCCAGCTGCCAAACCTCCCATTTTAATGCTGTGAAAAAGAGTTTTCCAAACATGATCACTGTACGAATAGGATAGAAATTCACAACAGATCATTCTAGTTTCTATAGAACCTTCTTTCCTCTCTTGCTTTCCCCAAGCATGTGGTCCAGTCAAACAAAAAGACCAAAATCAGCTAGAAGTCCCAACAAAAGTGTAGGGAACCTTCCTAACTGAACCAGAATATTGTTCCCAGTGTCTCTGAAACAGCTGTCCGCTGAGGTGTGGTTGTGGAAGGTGTCAAGCATTCCACTGGTTGTGGAAGGTGTCAAGCATTCCGGTGGATACCGCATGCTCCCTCTGCAGAGCCACTGGGAATAGACAAAACCACGCAACACAGTCAGCAGCCAGAGTAACCACCCACCCACCTCCAAGGTCCTCACCCAGCTACAATGCACTGTTTTATCCAGACCCAAGAGTAGATTCAGGATGTCACGTTCGGCACAAGGATACTAGATATTATAGACTGTAAGATCCACAAACTCTGCCAAGATGACTGCAATTTAACAGGTTATTATGGACATTAAACTGTGGGCAATATTCGATTCTGTGACCAATAATTAGTTAAACACGGTCCTGAATAAGGAAACTTTGAGCCACCTGTGAAGTTTAAATGTCTCGTTGTGTCACGGTGAACCAGCATTTGAGGAATATGAAATCTCGGGACTGTTAGTCGCCAAGTGCCGTATTGAACACTGGAGAATGAGCTCGAATTGGGATAGAGATAAGCGTGAGTGAGCATCGTAAACTGCTATTGTATCGGGATGTTCTGGGTCTCAGAGTTTTAACTCTGCAGTTAATCGTCAGGGATGCAGTACAATAAACCCTGAACAAAGAAAATGTGTGTGTGTGAGAGGCAACTGAAGCAGCAGGAAACAACTGAAACAGCAGAGCTGAATGTTTTCCAGTGCAGCCACAGTACTGAACTTATTCCAACTTCCAAACCCACCTGAGAACCAACCTCCTGGCTATTCATCTACAAGAAGCTTCAAAGCCTCATGAGAATTATTTGTTTCTAAAAACCCTTCACTCCAACTAAAGGATCAGCTCAACAAGAAGACAACAGACCTGCAGCGATATAAAGATTGCAGTCTACATTCCATTTTCATCATTACAGCTTTAACTTGATCTGTACCTAATTTCTGTGTATGTGTCAGTGAGTGTGAAAGAGACGAGAGACTGAGATGTTCAAACATCCAGGGAAAGGGTGTGATAATAAATAACCTCCTTTCCATTAAAAATGACCAGTAAGCCTGCTGCTGAAATGTATTTTAAATAAAGAAATATCACACTGAGGGTAAGAAAATATCACACAAACATCCTAATAATGGACTGGAAGGGATGTAATCAAACGCTGTATAACCCCCTTCAGGTAGCTATATAGAGGCTGCAGCCTCTCACACTGAACGTACACGTGATCCATAGACACCTCCAGGCGACAAACATCAGCTGGAGCCTGGGAGTGGGTGAAACGTATTAAAAACCTTTTCGCCTGTAAACCGCTCACCGGCACTAGGACACGCCTGGGAACAGAAACCTTAAGGCCCCACCCACTAGCTGATGCGTCACAAAGACGCCAGCGCATGCGCTCTGTTTCCCCAAGATGGCGGCTGTGAACCAGGGCCTGGTCCCGGGAGAGAGCTGACCGGCGGTGATGTGACCTGAGGATCACCACATCTCAGGCAAGGGGGCAGGTTGGGAAGGCGGTGCCTTCAGGAATAACTGGGAAGGTGATGTTTGGTCAGTTGCTGCAGTCTGTGTAGTGAAGGTGCTGTCACAGTGGTGTGAGGTGAGGAAGTACAGGATTATCACCCAGCAATGATCAATTAAGGGGAATGTAAATCCAGCTCAGGCTGCTTTCAGATTGGAAAGGGAGCTACGGTGTGTCCTCAGAGCTGGTGATTGTTGTGGCTTTGGTCGTTTCTCTATAGACTGAGAGCTGAGCGGTAACAGGCCCGGGTTACCGGCCGCCATCTTCACAGAGGACAAGTTGCCACAGGGCGCATGCGCTGCGAGCCTGGACCGGATGCCAACTCTCGCGGATTCACTGAGTGGAGTGTACAGGATTTTATTTTTTTCAGAAATTTAGTGCATCCAATTAATTTGATCCAATTAAGGGGCAATTTAGTGTGGCCAATCCACCTACCCTGCACATCTTTGGGTTGTGGGGGCGAAACCCACGTAAACATGGGGAAAATGTGCAAACTCCACACAGACAGTGACCCAGAGCAGGGATCGAACCCAGGTCCTCAGCGGCGTGAGGCAATAGGGATCGCCCACTGTGCTGCCCCCAGATTTTATTTTAATCATTTGTGGAAGTCACTGGCTGGGTCAACATTTATTGCCCATCCCTAATTTCCCTTGAACTGAGCGGCTTGCTCGGCCATCTCGGAGGGCATTTAAAGAGTCAACCATATTGCTGTGATTTGGAATCGTGTCGGCCAGACCAGGTAAGGATAGATTATTTCCTTCACTGAAGGACATGAGTGAACAGATGGGTCTTTACAACAATTGACAATGGTTTCATGGTCATCAGTAGACTTGCAATGAATTCAAATTTTACCTTCTGTCTCGGTGAGATTCATACCTAGGAAATCATTAGGACAGTGGAAAATATTTTTGGATCTTTGGAAAATGATTAGGGTTGTAAAAAATAGTTTTTTGAACATTTCTCTTAAGCGGATATAAAAATATTGAAAATGGGATACAGGTTGATTGGCTGACAGTCAAACACTGTCCTTTGAGGTAATTAGTCATTTTGCTTCCCAATTGGCCAAGGAAGGCAGTGTGTCACAAGGATGGATGTGTTGACCGATTAATGGCTGGAGGATGGGGGTCAGGTCATGTGATCAAACCTCCAGGAATACGTTTAATCAAAGTTGGTGAGGAGAGAATGTTGTGAATTTCTATCCTAAACTGACAGTGAGGTTTCTGTAAATCTGCAGGATACTGGAATTGGAGGTTTAACAGACGGGAAACGCAAACCAAACGTCACATCGCGATCTGACAGAGTCACTCGGTTCATCAGAAACTGAATATCAGCAGCATCTGGATGTGGAAGGTAAAAGGTTTGTCTGTGAGGGAAGATTTCAGGTCTCAGTGTGATTAGAAAAGCCCTGAGATTCACAAACCCTGGTTCGACCAAACCTGGAGAACTGTGTTCAGTTCTGGGCAACAGACCTGAGGAAGGATAGAATGGCCTCGGAGGGAGTGTAGCACAGATTTACCTGAGTGATATGTTAACGCCCCGGGGTTAAATTACAAAACTAGATTGCGCAAAAAAATCTGTCAGTATGGAGAAAAGCAATCGGTCCATGCCAGCTCTCTAATCGGCACGGTAGCACCATTGCTTCACAGCGCCAGGGAACCCGGTTTCTTTCCTGGCTTGCGTCACGGAATGGGTGGAGTCTGCACGTTCTCCCCTTGTTTGCGTGGGTTTCCTCCGGTTGCTCCGGTTTCCTCTCACAAGTCCCGGAAGATGTGCTTGCTAGGTGAATTGGACATTCTGAATTCTCCCTCTGTGTACCCAAACAGGTGCCGGAATGTGGCGACTAGGGGCTTTTCACAGGAACTTCATTGCCGTGTTAATGTAAGCCTTCTTAGAACATAGAACAGTACAACACAGAACAGGCCCTTCGGACCTCGATGTTGTGCCGAGAATTGTCCAAAACCAAGATCAAGCTATCCCACTCCCTGTCATTCTGGTGTGCTCCATGTGCTTAGCCAATAACCGGTTGAAAGTTCCTAAAGTGTCCGACTCCACTATCACAGCAGGCAGTCCATTCCACACCCGAACCACTCTCTGAGTAAAGAACCTACCTCAGACATCCCTCCTATATCTCCCACCCTGAATCTTATAGTTATGCCCCCTTGTAACAGCTACATCCACCCAAGGAAATAGTCTCTGAACGTCCACTCTATCTATCCCCCTCATCATCTTATAAACCTCTATTAAGTCGCCTCTCATCCTCCTCCACTCCAAAGAGAAAAGCCCTAGCTCCCTCAACCTTTCTTCATAAGACCTATCCTGCAAACCAGGCAGCATCCTGGTAAATCTCCTTTGCACCCTTTCCAATGCTTCCACATCCTTCCTATAATGAGGTGACCAGGATTGCACACAATATTCCAAATGTGGTCTCACCGGGGTCATGTATAGTTGCAGCATAACCCTGCGGCTCTTAAACTCAAGCCTCCTTTAATAAACGCTAACACACTATAAGACTTCTTCACGGCTGTATCCACTTGAGTGGCAACCTTCAGAGATTTGTGGACATGAACCCCAAGATCTCTCTGTTCCTCCACATTCCTCAGAACCCTGCTGTTGACCCTGTAATCCGCATTCAATTTTTTTCTGCCAATATGAATCACCTCGCACTTATCAGGGTTAAACTCCATCTGCCATTTTTCGGCCCAGCTCTGCATCCTATCAATGTCTCTTTGCAGCCTACAACAGCTCTCCACCTCATCCACTACTCCACCAATCATGGTGTCATCAGCAAATTTACTGACCCACCCTTCAGCCCCCTCCTCCAAGTCATTGATAAAAATCACAAATAGCGGAGGACCCAGCACTGATCCCTGTGGTACACTGCTGGTAACTGGTCTCCAGTCTGAAAATTTTCCATCCACCACCACCCTCTGTCTTCTATGTGATAACCAGTTACTTATCCAATTGGCCAAATTTCCCTCTATCCGACACCTCCTTACTTTCTTCATGAGCCGACCATGGGGAACCTTATCAAACGCCTTACTAAAATCCATGTATACGACATCAACTGCTCTACCTTCATCTACACACTTAGTTACCTCCTCAAAGAATTCAATCAAATTTGTGAGGCAAGACCTACCCTTCATGAATCCGTGTTGATTATCACGGATTAAGCTGCATCTTTCCAAATGGTTAAAAATCCTATCCTTCAGGACCTTTTCCATTATCTTACCGACCACCGAAGTAAGACTAACTGGCCTATAATTACCAGGGTCATTCCTATTCCCTTTCTTGAACAGAGGAACAACATTTGCCACTCTCCAGTCCTCTGGCACTATCCCCGTGGACAGTGAGGACCCAAAGATCAAAGCCAAAGGCTCTGCAATCTCATCCCTTGCCTCCCAAAGAATCCTTGGATATATCCCATATGGCTCAGGGGACTTGTCAACCCTCAGGCTTTTCAAAATTGCCAATACATTCTTCCTCAGAACATCTACCTCCTCCAGCCTACCCGCCTGTATCACACACTCATCCTCAAAAACATGGCCCCTCTCCTTTGTGAACACTGAAGAAAAGTATTCATTCAACACCTCTCCTATCTCTTCTGACTCCATGCACAAGTTCCCACTACTGTCCTTGACCGGCCCTACCCTCACCCTGGTCATTCTTTTATTTCTCACATAAGAGTAAAAAGCCTTGGGGTTTTCCTTGATCCGACTCGCCAAGGACTTCTCATGCCCCCTCCTAGCTCTCCTCAGCCCTTTTTTCAGCTCATTCCTTGCTGCCTTGTAACCCTCAAGCGACCCTACTGAACCTTGTTTTCTCATCCTTACATACTCTTCCTTTTTCCTCTTGACAAGACATTCAACCTCTTCTGTGAACCATGGTTCCCTCACACGGCCATTTTCACCCTGCCTGACGTGGACATGTGTATGAAGGACACGCATTATTTGTTCCTTGAACAAGCTCCACTTTTCATTTGTGCCTTTCCCTGACAGTTTCTGTTCCCATCTTATGCTCCCAATTCTTGCCTAATCGCATCATAATTACCCCTCCCCCAATTATAAACCTTGCCCTGCCGTATGGCCCTATCCCTCTCCATTGCAATAATGAAAGACACTGAATTGTGGTCACTATCTCCAAAGTGCTCTCCCACAAACAAATCTAACATTTGGCCCGGTTCATTACCCAGTACCAAATCCAATGTGGCCCCCCCTCTTGACGGCCTATCCACATATTGTGTCAGGAAACCCTCCTGCACACACTGTACAAAAACTGCTCCACCCGAACTGTTCGACCTCTCGAGGTTCCAATCAATATTTGGAAAGTTAAAGTCACCCATGTTAACTACCCTGAGACCTCCACACCTATCCAGAATCTGTTTTGCAATTTCATCCTCCACATCTCTATTACTATTTGGGGGCCTATAGAAAACTCCCAACAATGTGACAGCTCCTTTCCTATTTCTAACTTCGGCAGATCCCCTTCAAACTGCCTTTCTGCAGCTGTTAAACTATCCTTAACAATGCTACTCCTCCACCTCTTTTACCACCTTCCCTACTCTTACTGAAACATCTATACCCCGGAACTTCCAACAACCATTCCTGTCCCTGTTCTAACCATGTCTCCATAATGGCCACAACATCGTACCAAGTACCAATCCACACTCCAAGTTCACCTACCTTATTCCGGGTGCTCCTTGCATTGAAGTAAACACACATCAACCCACCTTTCTGTCTGCCGGTACACTCCTGCGACCTTGATACCCTCCTCAGTACCTCACTACTCTCAACACTGGCTTCTGGACTACAGCTCGTTTCCCCAGCCCCCTGACAAATTAGTTAAAACCCCCCAGAAGAGCCGTCGGAAATTTCCCTCCCAGGATATTGGTGTCCCTCTGGTTCAGGTGCAAACCGTCTTGTCTGTACAGGTCCCACCTTCCCCAGAATGTGTTCCAAATATCCACGTACCGGAAACCCTTCCTCCTACACCATCCCTGCAGCCACGTGTTTATCTGCACTCTCTCCCTGTTCCTCACCTCCCTAGCACGTGGTACCGGCAACAAACCAGAGATAACAACATGGTTTGTTCTGGCTCTCAGCTTCCACCCTAGCTCCCTAAATTCCTGTTTTAAATCCCCGTCCCTTCTCTTACCTATGTCGTTGGTACCGATGTGTACCACGACTTGTGACTGCTCCCCCTCCCCTTTAAGGATTCTGAAAACGCGGTCCGAGACGTCACGGACTCTGGCACCTGGGAGGCAACATACCATCCGTGAATCTCTTTCGCTGCCACAGAACCGTCTATCTGTCCCTCTAACTATCGAGTCCCCAATAACTATTGCTCTCCTGCTCACCCTCCTTCCGTTCTGAGCTACAGGGACGGACTCAGTGCTGGAGATCCGTTCACCGTGGCTTACCCCTGGTAGGTCGTCCCCCTCAACAGTATCCAAGACGGTATACCTGTTACTGAGGGGAACGACCACAGAGGATCCCTGCACTGACTGCTTCCTCCCAGCCCCTCTCACCATCACCCATCTATCTTGATTCTTCGGAGTAACTACATTCCTGAAGCTACTTTCTATGACCACCTCTGCCTCCCGAATGATCCGAAGTTCATCCAGCTCCAGCTCCAGCTCCTTAACGCGGTTTCTGAGGAGCTGGAGATGGGTGCGCTTCCCACAGGTGAAATCAGCAGGGACACTGACGGCGTCCCTCACCTCAAACATTCATACTTGTGAGACTAATAAAGATTACTGTTATCTGGAGCAATCCAGTCAGTCTCATTCTCCTGCTTTATCCCTGTATCCTAACAGCTTTATTTCTCTCAGGTTTCTATCTAATTTTTAAAAAAATCATTTAATTGGTGTCTATTTCTAAACTCCGTCATAGGCAGCAAGTTTAAGGTCATTGCCACTGGCTGTGTAAAAACATTCTTCCTCATACCTCCTGGACCATTTACGTGCATAGACACAGAGCAACGTAGAAAATAGGAGCAGGAGGTCATTTTCCCCTTCGAGCCTGCTCCACCATTCATTACGATCAGAGCTGATTAGGCTCAATCACCTAATCCCGCTTTCCCCCCATATCCTTTGATCCCCTTCACCCTGAGTGCTGTATCTAACTGCTTCTTGAAAACATGAAATGTTTTGGTCTCAATTCTTCCTGTGGCGACAAATTCCACAGGCTCACCACTCTCTGGGTGAAGAGATTCCTCCTCACCTCTGTCCTAAATGGTCTGTCATAGAACATACAGTGCAGAAGGAGGCCATTCGGCCCATCGAGTCTGCACCGACCCACTTAAGTCCTCACTTTTACCCTATCCCCGTAACCCAATAACCCCTCCTAACCTTTTTGGACACGAAGGACAATGTAGCATGGCCAATCCACCGAACCTGCACATCTTTGGACTGTGGGAGGAAGTCGGAGCATCCGGAGGAAACCCACACAGACACGGCGAGAACGTGCAGACTCCGCATAGACAGTGACCCAGCAGGAATCGAACCTGGGACCCTGGCGCTGTGAAGCCACAGTGCTAGCCACTTGTGCTGCCCGTGCTATCCCGTATCCTCAGACTGTGACCCAGGGTTCTGGACACACCCACCATCGGGAACATCCTTCCCGAATCTAATCTGTCTCGCCCTGTTAGAATTTTATAGGTTTTCTTTTTTTTAATATAGATTTAGAGTGCCCAATTCTCTTTTTTTCCAATTAAGGGGTAATTTTAGCATGGCCAATCTACCTACCCTGCACATCTTTGGGTTGTGGGGGTGAGACCCACACAGACACAGGGAGAATGCGCAAACGCTACACGGACAGTGACCCGGGACCGGGATCGAACCGAGGTCCTTGGCGACGTGAGGCAACAGTGCTAACCACTGCACCATCGTGCAGCCCACATTCTATAGGTTTCTATGAGATTCCTCCTCATTCTTCTGAACTCCAGCAAATACAATCCTAACTGATTCAATCTCTCATACGTCAGTCCCACCATCCCAGGAATCAGTCTGGCAAAACTTTGCTGCTCTTTCTCTTTAGTGAGATCATCTTTCCTCAGATAAGGAGACTAATACTGCACACAATATTCCAGGTGTGGCCTCACCAAGGCCCTGTACAATTGCAGCAAGACATCCCTACTCCTCTACTCGAATCCGGCTATGAAGGCCAAAAAACCATTTGCCTTCTTTACCGCCTGCTGTATTTGCTTGCTTCCATACAAACTAGGAGCAGGCCACTCGGCCCCTCGAGCCTGCTCCTTGCAGACAAACTAGGAGTCGGCCCCTCGAGCCTGCTCCTTTCACACAAACTAGGAGTCAGCCCCTCGAGCCTGCTCCTCACACACAAACTAGGAGTCGCCCCTCGAGCCTGCCCCTTACACACAAACTAGGAGTCAGCCCCTCGAGCCTGCTCCTTACACACAAACTAGGAGTCGGCCCCTCGAGCCTGCTCCTCACACACAAACTAGGAGTCGCCCCTCGAGCCTGCCCCTTACACACAAACTAGGAGTCGGCCCCTCGAGCCTGCTCCTTGCAGACAAACTAGGAGTCGGCCCCTCGAGCCTGCTCCTCACACACAAACTAGGAGTCGGCCCCTCGAGCCTGCCCCTTACACACAAACTAGGAGTCGCCCCTCAAGCCTGCTCCTTACACACAAACTAGGAGTCGCCCCTCAAGCCTGCCCCTTACACACAAACTAGGAGTCGCCCCTCAAGCCTGCTCCTTACACACAAACTAGGAGCCTGCCCCTCGAGCCTGCTCCTTGCAGACAAACTAGGAGCCTGCCCCTCGAGCCTGCTCCTTACACACAAACTAGGAGTCGGCCCCTCGAGCCTGCACCTTACACACAAACTGGGAGTCGGCCCCTCGAGCCTGCTCCTTACACACAAACTGGGAGTCGGCCCCTCGAGCCTGCTCCTTACACACAAACTAGGAGTCGGCCCCTCGAGCCTGCACCTTACACACAAACTGGGAGTCGGCCCCTCGAGCCTGCTCCTTACACACAAACTGGGAGTCGGCCCCTCGAGCCTGCTCCTTACACACAAACTGGGAGTCGGCCCCTCGAGCCTGCACCTTACACACAAACTAGGAGCCTGCCCCTCGAGCCTGCTCCTTACACACAAACTAGGAGTCGCCCCTCAAGCCTGCTCCTTACACACAAACTAGGAGCCTGCCCCTCGAGCCTGCTCCTCACACACAAACTAGGAGTCAGCCCCTCGAGCCTGCTCCTTACACACAAACTAGGAGTCGCCCCTCGAGCCTGCTCCATCATACAATAATTCTAACCGAAACTCCACATTCCTGCCGACCCCGATAACCTTTCACCCAATTGCTTATCAAGAATCTATCCAGCTCTGCCTTAAAAATATTCAAGGACACTGCTTCCACTGCCTTTTAAGGACGGAAGTTCTAAGTTGTAGAATCCCAACGGTGCAGAAGGAGCCCAAGTCAGCACCAACCCTCCGAAACCCCCGCCCCCCCCCCCCCCCCCCAACCCTGCCCCATCCACATATCCCACCCAACATGCACATCCTTGGAGATGAAGGGGCAATTTAGCACCTAACCTGCAAATCTTTGAACTGTGGGAGGAAACTGGAGCACCCGGAGGAAACCCACACAGACACGGGGAGAACGTGCAAACTCCACACAGTCACCCAGGGTCAGATGTGAACCTGGGTCCCTGGTTCTGTGATGCTGCAGTGCTAACCACTGTGCCACCCCCTCTTTTACAACCCTCAAGAGAAAAAAAAATCCTCATCCCCATCTGAAATGGGTGACCCCTTATTTTGCAACAGTGACCCCCTTGTTCCCACAAGAGGAACCATCCTCTCCACATCCACCCTGTCAAGACCCCTCAGGATCTTATATCATTCAATCTAGGTTTTACCCAAAACTTTAAATCTGTGTCCTGACTGCTTGTACGATCAGTGAATGGAAACAGAGTTTCTTTGTCCACCCGATGGAAACCTGGCATAATCTTGTGTACCTGAATCAAATCTCCCCTCAACCTCCTTTGCTGGAACCATTCTGGTAAATCTCCTCTGCACCTTCTCCAAGAACCTCCATATTCTTCCTGAAGAGTGGTGACCAGAGCTTTAGAAAGATTCATAGAATAGAATTAGAACCATAGAATTCCTACAGTGCAGAAGGATGCCATTCGGCCCATCGAGTTTGCACTGATTCTCTGAAAGGGCACCCTGCCGAGGCCCACACCCCTACCCTGTAACCCCATAGCCCCACCTAATCTGCACATCCCTGGACACTAAAGGGTAATTTATCAAGGCCAATCCACCTAACTTGCTCCCGGATCAGCCTCCCGAACAGACGCCGGAATGTGGCGACCAGGGACTTTGGGGCTGGTATAGCACAGTGGGGTAAGGCAACTGGCTTGTAATGCAGAACAAGATCAGCAGCGTGGGTTCAATTACCGTACCGGCCTCCCCGAATAGGCGCCGGAATGTGGCGACTAGGGGCTTTATACAGTAACTTCATTGAAGCCTACTTGTGACAATAAACTATTATCATTATCATTATTTTTTGGTCTGTTGGAGAAATCCTGAGCACCGGGTGGAATCCCACGCAGACACTGGGAGAAAGTGCAAACTCCACACAGTCAGTCATCAAGGCCAGAATTGAACCCGAGTCCCTGGCACTGTGAGGCAGCAGTGCTCATCACCTTGCCACCAGAAGCATAGTTTCTGTGTCAGTATTACTGTTTATGAAGCTCAAGGTCGAATTTGCTTTGCCAACTACTCTCTTAATATGTCTTGTAGATATACAAAATTCCTCTTCACCTCTTCCTCTCTCCTCCCAAAGAGGCCAGTTGGGTTTTTACAACAATGCAGCAGTTTTCATGGTCACTTTTTCCCAGTGCCGGCCCCACAAATTACCAGATTCATTCAGCTCAATTTCACAACCTGCCTTTGTGTTTTTGTGGGTTCTCTTTCACTCCCTATTTTCTGTTTTCAATCAGTTTCACAGGATGTTTGAAGGGGAGACTGCAAAGTCTGGAAACTCAAACCAAACATCACATCAGGATCTGACAGAGTCCTCAATTTATCATATCCTGAATATCATTATATTTTGAACATGGAAGGAAAAAGCATCGTTCACAGTGGGGAGAAACCGTTCACGTGTTGTGTGTGTGGACGAGGATTCACTCGATCATCAGGCCTAACGAGACACAAATGCTGTCACACTGAGGAGAAACCGTGGAAATGTGCGGACTGTGGGAAAGGATTCACTTATCCATCCAAGCTGGAAACTCATCGGCGCAGTCACACTGGGGAGAGACCATTCACCTGCTCCAAGTGTGGGAAGGGATTCACTCAGCCATCCGCTCTGTCCACACACCAGCGAGTTCACACTGGGGAGAGACCATTCACCTGCTCCAAGTGTGGGAAAGGATTTACTATTTCAGCCCACTTGCTGAGTCACCAACAAGTTCACACTGATGAGAAACCGTTTCAATGTCTGGACTGCGGGAAGTGCTATAAAAGATCGGGGGAACTGATGCTTCATCAACGTGTTCACACTGACGAGAGACCGTTTAGGTGCTCTCACTGCGGGACAGGGTTCAGACGATCATCTAACCTCACTGTACATCAGCGAATTCACACAGTGGAGAGGCCATTCGTCTGTGCCAAGTGTGGGAAGGGATTCACTCAGCCATCCGACCTGCAGAAGCACCAGCGAATTCACACTGATGAGAGACCGTTTCAATGTCCAGACTGCGGGAAGTGCTATAAACGTTTTGGGGAACTGTTACAACATCAACGTGTTCACACTGACGAGAGACCGTTTAGGTGCTCTCACTGCGGGACTGGGTTCAGGCGATCATCTCACCTCACTGTACATCAGCGAATTCACACTGGGGAGAGGCCATTCGTTTGCTCCGAGTGTGGGAAGGGATTCATTCAGTCATCCGAACTTCTGAATCACCAGCGAATTCACACTGATGAGAGACCGTTTCAATGTCCAGACTGCGGGAAGTGCTACAAACGTTCTGGGGAACTGATTCGCCATCAACGTGTTCACACTAACAAGAGACCGTTTAGGTGCTCTCAATGCGGGACTGGGTTCAGACAATCATCTCACCTCACTGCACATCAGCGAATTCACACTAGGGAGAGACCATACACCTGCTCCAAGTGTGGAAAGGGATTCACTCAGTCATCCGCCCTGCAGAAGCACCAACGAGTTCACACTGGGGAGAGGCCATTCATCTGCTCCATGTGTGGGAAGGGATTCACCACTTCATCCTACCTGCTGAGACACCAACGAGGCCACAAGTAACTACAGTGATTGGATTTTGCTGTTCCTCACATTCAGGACTGAACCATGTTCATTTGGGTCTCTTTCTGCTGATAACAAACTCCAGCCCATTTACAGGGGCTAATATTCTGGCTAAAAGTCAAATAAATTAGATTTGTGTGAAATACGCAGTGTGTTGAAACTTTCTAATATCTCTGACACAAGTTAGTTCCTTTTGAAGTACTCTCGCTCTCCCCTGTCTCTTCCATCCTCAGCTCCAACAAGAAATGTGAGGAGCTTGTGGAGCTTCTTTGTGACTGAGATTGAGTAAATCCGATCAGCTGCCTCTGCTGCTTCCCTCCCTTCCACGAGCCCACCGGACCAAACTGTCTCTAAATTTCATCCTTTCCCGAGCCCTGAACCCACATCTTTCTCTATTTTCTCTCCCATCTCCCCTCATGCCCTCTCAGAGCTCATCTCGTCCATGAGACCCAGCTCCTGCTCCATCGACCCTATTCCCACTGAGCTACTGATCAGCTAACTACCCTGTGCCAAGAGTTTTGTCAACATTTCTCTCTTTTCAGGTACTGTCCCTCTGTCCTTCAAATCTGCCATCATCACCCCCTCCTCAATAAAATAAACCCTTGACCCTGCCATCCTTACAAATTACTGCCCCATCTTCAACCTCCCTCTCCTCTCCAAACTCCTTGAACATGTTGTCACCTCCCAAATCCTTGACTATCTTTCCCAGAATTCCCATGTTTGAATCCTTCAATCAGGTCTCTGCCCTTAGTGTTGTGTGGGGTTACTGGGTTATGGGGATAGGGTGGAGGTGTTGACCTTGGGTAGGGTGCTGACCTTGGGTAGGGTGCTCTTTCCAAGAGCCGGTGCAGACTCGATGGGCCGAATGGCCTCCTTCTGCACTGTAAATTCTATGATATCTAAATTCTATGATAGTAGTGAAATAAATACAGAATCTTACCCGGAGAGAAATTCAGACAATCCAGGAGCTTGGATCCAGCACGGATATGTTCATAAGACCAGAAGACAAGGGTAGCAGCACAGTCATTATCGAGAGGCAACAATACCTGCTGGAAACAGACAGACAATAGAACAACACGAATCACACCAAGCTACCTACACCCATACACCCGAGGCAGGAAGGAGAATTGGAGATAGACTGAAAGAACTCAAAGACTCCAGACACATTAACCAAAGACACAGGTAGAACCAAGGAAGTTTTAGCTGCTCCCTAAAATACCCAAACATTCAAATACATGGACAGTACCAGGGAAATACCACCAGACAGACCCACTGGGTCAGACTGTGGGAGAGAAATTCCAACAGAATCATAGAATGTACAGTGCAGAAGGAGGCCATTCGGCCCATTAAGCCTGCACTGGCCCACAGAAAGTATCCTACTTCAGCCCATCCCTGTAACCCAGTAACCTCACCTAACCTTTGTTTGGACACAAAAGGGCAATTTAGCATGGCCAATCAACCTCAATTTGGATGGTGGGCGAAAACTGGAGCACCGGGAGGGAACCCACACAGACACGGGGAGAATGTGCAAACTTCACACAGTCACTCAAGGCCGGATAGCTGAAACATAACACTGCACCAGGTAGTTGATGGTATAGTGGCTCAATAAATATAATTAGTGGATTAAAAATGTGTGTAATATAGAGTAAAACAGAAAATGCTAGATTAACTCAACAGGTCTGGTCGTATCATAGAATTGCTCCAGTGAAGAAGGAGGCCAATCGGTACATCGCGTTTGCACCAACCTTCAAAAGAGCACCCCACCCAGGTGCACTTCCCCCACCCTCTTCCCCCTAACCCCACTTCACGTTTGGACACTAAGGGACAATTTAGCATAGCTAATCCACCAAGACTGCACATTCTCGTGAGAGAAAACCGGAGTACCTGTCGGGACCCACGCAGACACGAGAAGAATGTGCAAACTCCAAACAGTGATCCAAGGCCAGAATTGAACCCTGGTCTCTGGCGCTGTGAGGCAGCAGTGCTAACCACTGTGCCACATCTGTGGCGAGAGAAACAGTAAACGTTTGCTGTTCCTTGTAACAGTTCTGTCGAAGGGTCAATGGATTCTAAAGAAAAGTCCATTGAAGTGGAAAGAAAACGTTTTACTCAGATGTTTGACACAGGAACATGTTTCAGTCTGTGTGAAGCTCCATTTTTATTCACACAAAGCCGGCAGGTCTGACTGGCTGGAGGAGCAGACTCCATCCAGTCCTCCAATTCCTCCCATTGGTCAACATCTCTCAGACAGGAAATGAGGTTTTTGAACCCACACCCGTGGCTAATGGGAAGAACTCAAAATGATGCAGAGTCTCAGCCTATGAGGGAGATCTGAGAGCAGCCACGCCCCTCATTCACTCCGATTGGTTGGAGGACCAGCAGCTGTCGTTCGGTCCAGCAGTCCCGCCTCCTCTTCCTATTGGTGCAAAGCTACCGTCAATCACTCGCCGGGCATTGTGATGTGGAGCATGGGCACTGCGGCTCATGCCCAGGGACAGACGCTTGTTTGACTCATCTTCAGGCCATGATGTGGAGATGCCGGCGTTGCACTGGGGTGGGCACAGTAAGAAGTCTTACAACACCAGGTTAAAGTCCAACAGGTTTATTTCGAAGCACTAGTTTTTGGAGCACAGCTGAGGAAGGAGCTATGCTCTGAATGCTCGTGATTCGAAACAAATCTGTTGGACTTTAACCTGGTGTTGTAAGACTTCTCACTGTGCCCACCCCAGTGCAACGCCGGCATCTCCACGTCCTGGTGTTTAGTAAATTACAGCATGATTTAATCAAAGACAGAGAGGGGTGATTTCTGCTGACTGGGGAGTAAGGACTTGGGACATTGCCTAAAAATTGTAGCCAGGTCACAGAACTCAGTGTGAAATGAGGGAATACTTGTTGACACACAGTCTGGGAAACATTTGGAATTCTCTCCCACAAATGACAATTCCTGTGGGAATCACTGGTGAATCCACTATTTGTTGCCGATCCCGAATTGCCCTTGAACTGAATGGCTTGCTGGGCTATTTCAGAGGGCAGATTTACTGCTGTGGCACTGGAGTCACATGTAGGCCAGACCAGGTAGGGATGGCAGATTTCCTAAAGGCCATTAGTGAACCAGATCCGTTTAAACACAACCAGTGATAGCTGCCTGGTTACCAGTACTGATGCTAGTTTTCACTATGTTTTATGAATTGAATTTAGTTGTTTGGTAACTGGGAATATTCCACTAGCTCCTCAGACCATTACCCTCGGGGACTCAGTAATACCCGCCCAGGGACATTCCCACTCCACCAACATCTCATCCCTGGTTCCCAACCTCCCGCTTTGTTCACAACTCCTCTTCCCCCCCCCCCCCCCCGGATTCACTTCTCACCCTTTGTGACCTCAACCCGACCGCCTTCTTCCGGCCCTGGGGCTCGTATGGCTCATGCTTCAGTCAGTGCTGAGCTCCCCCCTTCATTCAATCAAATCGGTGGGAGGACAACCCGCTGCCGCTCAGTCCTCCAGTCCCACCCCCTCTTGCTATTGGCCCGGAGCTGCCGTCAATCACTCCCCGGGCATTGTGACGTTGAGCATGTGCAATGCGGGTGGTGTGCAGGGACAGAAGCTTGTTTGTCAGATCCACCGGCGGTGAGGGAAGTGGCGGAATGGAGGGAGAAACGGAGCCGAGGGGTGGACGGGGAGAGTGTGGTAAACCACTGTGTTCTGATATTAGAGGTTGTACGGTAGAAGCTGCACTACAGGTTCACCTGTGACCCCTGCATGCTAGCTCCGCCCAGGAGGCGGGGTATAAATATGCATGGCCTCCAGCTCGCAGCCATTTCGCCAGCTGCTGTGGAAGGCCACACATCTGATACTAATAAAGCCTCATTTTGGATTCAACTTCGTCCCCAGCCAAATTGATCGTGCCTCAATTTATTCGTATCGATTCTGAAGATGGACCTCTGGATTAAACCAGATTACCTGGAGCTGGATCCACACGCAAGCGACGCCAGAAAGGACTTCCAGCACTGGCTAGCTTGTTTTGAAGCGTATATCAACGCGGCGCCGACCCCTGTTCCAGAGGCTCAGAAGATTCAAATATTGTACTCCAGACTCAGCTCCAAAGTCTTCCCGCTGATCCAGGATGCGCCCAATTACGCTACCATGACTCGACTCAACAAAAATTATGAACAGAAGACGTACATGCTCTTCGCCAGACACACGCTCGCAATGCAGACTCAACTACCTGGTGAGTCAATCGAGGACTTCTGGAGGGCCCTGATCCCACTAGTTCCAGACTGTGACTGCCAGGACGTGGAATTGGTTCTGATGCTATCAGGCAGCGGCTCCTAGAAGGGGCCACACGTGACCTCGCAGAGACTAAAACTCGAGCGCTCTCCATGACGGGTGCCCTGCGCAATGTCCAGTCCGACGCCCCCAACCGCACGGCCCACTCCTCCTACGCTTCATGGGCCCCACATGCAGCCGCCCCAGCGGGGGCGCTATCCACCCAATGCGCCTGCGCTACCCGCCAGCCAGTGATCTCCGGGGTGCCCCGAAGCTATTTTTGCGGCCAGCAAAAACATCCCTGCCAACGCTCCCCGGCCCTCGCTGCCCTTTGTAAGGCCTGCGGGAAGAAGGGCCACTTTGCTGCGGTGTGCCAGGCCCGCCCAGCGGCCGCGGTCGTCCCCACCCCCCGCCGGTAACAGACAATGGGCGCTGCCATCCTCCTCTTCCCCCCCCCCCCCCCCAGGCCATGTGCGACCAATGGGCGCCACCATCTTTCCCCCGCACAACGCGTGCGTTTCATGGGCGCCGCCATCTTGCTCCACCCCCGCAACATGCGTTCCATGGGCGCTGCCATTTTGTAATCCCCAGGATCTCCGGGCGCCGCCATCTTGTCCACCCCGCAGCACATGTACACCAACGGCGTTCCAGGACCACAACTCATCGGCCGCCTCACTACCCGACGATTAACCACGGCTCGCCTCCATGGGAATCGACCAGTCCCGACCACATAATCTGACCAACGCATCCACCAGTGTGAAAGTCAACTGCCATGTGACCTCCTGCCTACTGGACTCCGGGAGCACCGAGAGCTTTGTACACCCAAATACGGTAAGGCCTCCGGATCCCATCGCGTAGTGATCCGGGGGTACTGCACGGTCACACTCACAGTCTAAGGCATAGAGTTCCACGGCTTTCGCCTCTACGTCCTCCCTAACCTCTGCGCAGCACTTATCCTCCGCCTGGACTTCCAGTGCAACCTCCAGAGCCTGACCCTTAAATTCGGCGGACCCTTACCACCCCTCACTGTGTGCGGCCTCGCGACCATAAAGGTCGATCCTCCTTCCCTCTGCCAATCTAACTCCAGATTGCAAACCCGTCGCCACCAGGGAGCAGACGGTAGAGCACCCAGGATAAGGCCTTCATCAGGTCCGAGGTCCAGCGGTTGCTTCGGGAGGGCGTCATCGAGGCCATTAACAGCCCCTGGAGAGCTCAAGTGGTAGTGGTTAAGTCTGGGGAGAAAAACCGTATGGTCATGGACTACAGCCAGACCATCAACAGGTACACGCAGCTCGACGCATACCCCCTCCCACGCATAGAATCTGACATGGTTAACCAGATTGCACAGTACCGGGTCTTCTCAATGGTAGACCTGAAATCCGCTTACCACCAGCTCCCCATCCATAAATCGGACCGGCCATACACCACCTTCGAGGCAGACGGCCGGTTATATCACTTTCTTAGGGTCCTCTTCGGCGTCACCAATGGGGTTTCGGTCTTCCATAGGGAGATGGACCGAATGGTCGACCGGTACGGCTTGCGGGTCACGTTTCCGTACCTAGACAATGTGACCATCTGCGGACATGATCAGCAGGACCACGACGCCAAACTCGCTAAATTTCTCCGCACCGCCACTCTCCCCAACCTCACGTATAACAAGGAGAAGTGTGTGTTCCACACAAACCGCTTAGCCATCCTCGGCTACGTGGTCCAGAACGGAGTTCTGGGGCCCGATCCCGACTGCATGCTCCCCCTCATGGAGCTCCCCCTTCCCCACTGCCACAAGGCCCTCAAACGCTGCCTGGGGTTCTTCTCATATTACGCGCAGTGGGTCCCAAACAATGCGGACAAGGCCCGCCCACCCACACAGTCCACTCATTTCCCCCTGACGGCTGAGGCCCAACAGGCTTTCGCCCGGATCATAGCTGATATTGCCAAAGCTGGAATGCATGCTGCAGGCGAAACACTTCCTTTCCAAGTAGAAAGCAACGCATCGGACGTCTCCCTTGCCACCACCCTCAACCAGGCAGGCAAGTCCGTGGCATTCTTTTCCCACACCCTCCATGCCTCCGAAATTCAGCACTCGTCCGTCGAAAAAGAGGCCCAGGCTATCGTTGAGGCTGTGCGACATTGCCCGGCAGGAGATTTACTCTCCTCACTGACCAATAGTCGGAGCTTTCATGTTCACCAACACACAGCGGGGCAAGATCAAAAATGATAAAATCTTGTGGGTGAGAATCGAGCGCTCCACCTATAATTACGAGATTAAGTATCGCCCTGGCAAACACAACGAGCCCCCAGACGCCCTATCCCGAGGTACATGTGCCAGCGCACAGGTAGACCGACTCCGGACCCTGTACAACAGCCTTTGTCACCCAGGGGTCACTCGGTTGTACCGTTTCATTAAGGCACGAAATTTGCCCTCCTCCGTTGAGGAAGTAAGAGCAATCACCAGGGACTGCCAGGTCTGTGCGGAGTGCAAGCCGCACTCCTACCGTCCGGACCGCGCGTACCTGGTGAAGGCCTCCAGCCCCTTTGAACGCCTCAGCGTGGATTTCAAAGGCCCCCTCCTCCGACCGTCACATATATTTCCTCAGTGTGATCGATGAATACTCCCAGTTTCCCTTCGCCATCCCGTGCCCCGACATGACGTCGGCCACCGTCATTAAGGCCCTTAATTCTATCTTCACTCTGTTCAGCTTCCCCGCCTACATCCACAGTGACAGAGGATCCTCATTCATGAGTGATGAGCTACGTCAGTTCCTGCTCAGCAGGGGTATCACCTCCAGCAGAATGACGAGTTACAACCCCCAGGGAAATGGACAGGTAGAAAGGGAGAATGGGACGGTATGGAGTGCCGTCCAGCTGGCCCTGCGGTCCAGAAATCTCCCGGCCTCCCGCTGGCAAGAGGTCCTCCCTGATGCACTACATTCCATTCGCTCATTACTCTGCACTGCTACTAACAGTACACCACATGAACGTCTTTTTGCCTTCCCCAGGAAGTCCACATCCGGGGTATCGCTCTCAACTTGGCTCACAGCTCTGGGAACCGTGCTTCTCCGTAAACATGTGCGGCTCCACAAGGCGGATCCATTTGTAGAAAGGGTGCACCTGCTCCACGCACACCCACTGTACGCCTACGTGGCGTACCCTGACGGCCGCCAGGATACCGTCTCCCTCAGGGACCTGGCACCAGCAGGTTCAACCCTCACACCACCCCGGTGCCACCCTCCCCTCCCCCGCCACCCCCATCACCCCCCACCCCCCTAGGACCGTCCGTCCTCCCCCTGCCCACCCCCATTGATAAAGAGGATTTTGGCATGCTCCCGGAGTCAACTTCGACCACGACAGCGCCAACATCACTGTCACCACTTTGTCGATCTCAAAAGACCATCAAGGCACCGGACCGGCTGAACCTCTGACCGGATCGCCTGATGACCAGAGTCATTTTTTTACTACTCTGTAAATATAAAAAATTGCTAATTGTACATGGTTATCCACCATCCCTGCCGGACTCAATTTTAACAGGGGGTGAATGTGGTAAACCACTGTGTTCTGATATTAGAGGTTGTACGGTAGAACCTGCACTACAGGTTCACCTGTGGCCCTTGCATGCTAGCTCCACCCAGGAGGTGGGTTATAAATATGCGTGACCTCCAGCTCGCAGCCATTTCGCCAGCTGCTGTGGGAGCCCACACATCTGATACTAATAAAGCCTCAGTTTGGATTCAACTTTGTCTCCGTCAAATTGATCGTGCCTCAGAGGGTCCGTGAGTCCCTGATGCAGCTCTGACACCGGAATAAGAAGCTGCCGGTGTCGGGTTTATATCTGTGCGGCGGAGGCGGCGGAACCGCATCTGGAGTGAGAGGCCCGGGTTCTGGGCGCATGCGCGATACTCCCTGTCCTGTCAGCCGGAGGAGAGAATGTTGTGAATTTCTCTGCTGGACTGACAGGGATGGATTCTGCAAACTCCTTTCACAGGGGGTTGGGATGGCTGGATTTACACACAGAAAACTCAAATCAAAGATCACATCAAGTTCGAACAGAGTCACTCAGTTCATCAGAACCTGAACATTATCAGAATTTGAGTATAATTGAGCTCCAGGGCAGTCCCGCTCACTGCATGTGAAATGAAATGAAATTAAAATCGCTTATGGTCACAAGGAGGCTTCAAATGAAGTTACCGTGAAAAGCCCCGAGTCGCCACATTCCGGCGCCTGTTCGGGGAGGCTTGTACGGGAATTGAACAGTGCTGCTGGCCTGTCTTGCCGAGGTCCCAGGTTCAATCCCGGCTCTGGGTCACTGTCCGTGTGGAGTTTGCACATTCTCCCCATGTCTGCGTGGGTTTCGCCCCCACAACCCAAAGATGTGCAGGATAGGTGGATTGGCCACGGCAAATTGCCCCTTCATGGGAAAAATGAATTGGGTCCTCTAAATTTATTTTTAAAACGGTCCACTTTTCTCCTCATATTTGAGACAAATCAGTTTTCAAAATTATGCAGAGATTCAGCCAATGAGGCAGATCCGGGCTCAATCCCGCCCCTCATTCATTCCGATTGGTTAGAGGACCAGTTGCTCCCGCTCGGTCCTCCAGCCCAACTGCTGCTTCCTATTGGTCCAGAGATGCCATCAATCCGAACTCGGGCATTGTCAGCTGAACCATGTGCAGAGCGGGTTCATGCTCTGGACTCAGGTGGATAAGGAGAGCCCCCCCCCTCCCCTGCTATAAGACCCATTGACTTTATTGTCAGTTTGCAGACAGGAGCTGGAGAACTGAACCCAGGCAGAGGAAAGGGAGGGAGAAAACTGGGAGTGGAGGAAAGAAATGGTGCAGATGGTGAGATGGGTTTGGATTTCAGCCCAGGGAGGAGGGAGAGTGTGTGGGACGGGGATTTACAGCTTTGACTTTGGTAATCACCATTTACAGGATATTCAACGGGGATAATTTACAGACGGGAAATTCAAACTAAGCATCACATCAAGATTCAACAAAGTTGCTCGATTCATTGGGACCTGAATCTCATTGGCCTTTGAATGTGGAAGGAGAAATGTTTGTCTTCTGTCTGTGGGAAAAGATTTCAAATATCAGTGTGACTGGAAAAGCACCGAGACACATACACACACACACACACCCGAGTGAGAGTGTTCCAGTGAACTGACTGTGGAAAGAGATTTAACCAGTTACACAGCATGAACAAAAATTCCACCATTCACAGTGAGAAGAAACCATACACGTGGTCTGTGTGTGGACAAGGCTTTAACTGACCATCCAACCTGGAGAGACACAAGGACACCGGCACCATAGAGAAACCATGGAAATGTGGGGACTGTGGGAAGGGATTCAATTACCCATCCCATCTTGAAACTCATCGACGCAGTCACACAGGGGAGAGGCCGTTCACCTGCTCCTTGTGTGGAAAAGATTTCATTCAGTCACAACACCTGCAGTCACACCAGCGTGGTCACTCCAATAAGAGACCTTTAGAATGTTCTGACTGTGGGAAGAGCTTGAAAAGCAGAAAGAACCTGATGCAACACCAACACACACACACTGGAGAGAGGCCGCTCACCTGCTCCATGTGTGGGAAAGGATTCACTCAGTCAGCCACCCTGATGAGGCACCAGCAAACTCACACTGGAAAAAGGCCATTCACCTGCTCTGTGTGTGAGAGGAGATTCATTCAGTCATCCACCCTGCTGAGGCACCAGCGGGTTCACACTGGGGAGAGGCCATTCACCTGCTCTGTGTGTGGGAAGGGATTCACTCAGTCATCCACCCTGCTGAGGCACCAGCAGACACACTGGGAAAAGGCCATTCACCTGCTCTGTGTGTGAGAGGAGATTCATTCAGTCATCCACCCTGCTGAGGCACCAGCGGGTTCACATGGTGGAGAGGCCATTCACCTGCTCTGTGTGTGGGAAACAATTAACTCAGCCATCCACAATGATGAGGCACCAGCAGACTCACACTGGGAAAAGGCCATTCACCTGCTCTGTGTGTGAAAAGGGTTCACTCAGTCACAGCACCTATTGTGAGAGCGGTGAGTTTACATGTGGTTGCAGGGGTGGGACTCTGCTGTTCATCACTTTCACTGTTTGTTTCTGCTGATGGGAAACTTCAGCCCCATCTTGGAGGTTATTGAAATTTTAGATGAAGACGTTCTCCCCGTGTCTGCGAGGGGCTCACCCCCACAACCAAAGATGTGCAGGGTAGGTGGATTGGCCACGCTAAATTGCCCCTTAATTGGAAAAGAAAATTGGGTACTTTAAATCTATTTCTTTTTAATTCTAGATGAATGTGAGCTTGGTCAGCTGTTGAGCAAGTACACGGTGTTATGTTCCATTTTTCTCCAATGTAAGAGGAGATTCACTGATGTCCTGTTGCCGACTGCTTCATTTTTGGGGCCTTTTCTCTTTTCTAATCCGAGATTATTTCAGATCTCAGAGTTTCAATCACTCTCGTGGACAATTCCCAGCTCTCCATATCTTGCAGACTGATGATAATCATAATAATCTTTATTGTCACAAGTAGGCTTACATTAACACTGCAATGAAGTTACTGTGAAAAATCCCTAGTCGCCACATTCTGGCGCCTGTTCGGGTACACAGAGGGAGTATTCAGAATGTCCAATTCACCTAACAGCTCGTCTTTCGGGCCTTGTGGGAGGAAGCAAGAGCACACGGAGGGAACCCACGCAGACAGGGGACAACGTGCAGACTCTGCAGACAGTGACCCAAGCCGGGAATCAAACCTGGGACACTGGCGCCGTGAAGCAGCAGTCTGCAGACTGATGAGACTGTTACACTGTCAATGTGCTCCTGTACTGCTCTGTATTTAACAGGAGTCTGCAGACTGATGAGACTGTGTTACACTGTCAGTGTGCTCCTGTACTGCTCTGTATTTAACAGGAGTCTGCAGACTGATGAGACTGTGTTACACTGTCAGTGACTCCTGTACTGCTCTGTATTTAACAGGAGTCTGCAGACTGATGAGTCTGTGTTACACTGTCAGTGTGCGCCTGTACTGCTCTGTATTTAACAGGAGCCTGCAGACTGATGAGTTTCTGTTACACTGTCAGTGTGTTCCAGTACTGCTCTGTATTTAACAGGAGTCTGCAGACTGATGAGACTGTGTTACACTGTCAGTGTGCTCCTGTACTGCTCTGTATTTAACAGGAGTCTGCAGACTGATGAGACTGTGTTACACAGTCAATGTGCTCCTGTACTGCTCTGTATTCAACAGGAGTCTGCAGACTGCTGAGACTGTGTCACACTGTCAATGTGCTCCTGTACTGCTCTGTATTTAACAGGAGTCTGCAGACTGATGAGGCTGTGTTACACTGTCAGTGTGCTCCTGTACTGCTCAGTATTTAACAGGAGTCTGCAGACTGATGAGACGGTGTTACACTGTCAGTGTGCTCCTGTACTGCTCTGTATTTAACAGGAGTCTGCAGACTGATGAGACTGTGTTACACTGTCAGTGTGCTCCTGTACTGCTCTGTATTTAACAGGAGCCTGCAGACTGATGAGACTGTGTTACACTGTCAGTGTGCTCCTGTACTGCTCTGTATTTAACAGGAGTCTGCAGACTGATGAGACGGTGTTACACTGTCAGTGTGCTCCTGCACTGCTCTGTATTTTGCCTGTAATAGAAAATGACTGAATCTTTGTTCCAGTGGAAACTTTGCTGTTCTGAAATGTGGGTGAATATTTTTGAGCCTCACATCCTTGCTCATATTGCTGCAGTTGTGTGGAAAGGGGATGTGTAAAGCGCTGGTCTGTGTGTGGAGATGTGAACCAAGGAAATGGTATCTGTGTGTGTGACAGAGACACAGCCTTGTGCTCACACTCAGAACAAAGATATCCTTGTGGTGAGGGTTTGAAAGGGTCAGATCACAAATGTTCTGGAAAAGTTAAATATAAATATCTCCAGTGTGGCTGCAGCTTGTTAGATCAGAGCTGAGGAAAAGGGAGCTCTGAATCCCTGTATTATCTCTGTTCCCCAGAACAAGGAACTTTACTCTCTCTGTATTATTGCAGAACTGTTAATAAAGTCAGTAAATGACAATCTGCTGTTGGGAGTTTTGATTCTCTGGTGTCTGAAACCACAAGATTCAATGTTTAGAGTCAACAAGATGAACAAGGAAACACATCAAGGCCCAAAACTCCAGTTGGATATTCACAGGAGAAAGTCTGTTATCAAACACCTCGAATGGACAGAACAGAGAAAAATCCCAACTGTCAGAAATTCTCAAACCATTTGTAAATATCTTTCAAATCCTGACAGGTTCCTGCAGTCAGTTTCCATTCAATTGAAATTAATGAAAGATGAGAGACTGGGTTGGAAGCAGAGCTGGGCCCACTTGTACCGAGACACTAAATCCAGGGACCACTTACGCCGAGACACCAAATCCAGGTGCGGCTTACACCGAGACACTAAATCCAGGGACCACTTACGCCGAGACACCAAATCCAGGTGCGGCTTACACCGAGACACCAAATCCAGGGACCACTTACACCGAGACACCAAAGCCAGGTGCGGCTTACGCTGAGACACCAAATCCAGGGACCACGTACGCCGAGACACCAAATCCAGGGACCACTTACACCGAGACACCAAATCCAGGTGCGGCTTACACCGAGACACCAAATCCAGGGACCACGTACGCCGAGACACCAAATCCAGGAACCACTTACGCCGAGACACCAAATCCAGGTGCGGCTTACGCCGAGACACCAAATCCAGGTAACATTTACATTTTGAGGTTGACTTATGGGTACAGATTGTTTGCAATAAATCCCCAGCTTTCAATTAAATCAGATTATACAAGATTTAACTATCTGACAGAATGATCACTTTAAATAGTAAATTCAAATTATTTTTAAACCATTAAAAGGTAGAAAGGAAACACGTTGGGGGCGGCATAGTTGTACAGCGGCCAGCACTGCTGCCTCATGGCGCCGAGGACCCAGGTTCGATCCCGGCCCCGGGTCATTGTCCATCTGGAGTTTGCACATTCTCCCCGTGTCTGCGTGGGTCTCACCCCCACAATCCAAAAATCTGTGCAGGGTAGGTGAATTGGCCACGGTAAATTGCCCCTTAATTGGAAAAAAATAATTGGGTGCTCTAAATTTTCAAAAAACGTAACAAGTCAGAAAGATTAAAAAAGAAAGTTTAATGGACAGTAATTGACAGAGAAGTTTATCTTTAACAATTAAACAGACTTCTTACAACTTTCCTCAGTTGAGCAGACGAAAGACATGAAGTAATAATCCCAAAACGTGGTAACATGTTAACAAAATGGTTCATCAAAACATTAGTTTTATCCCCTCAGCTCAACTTTTCTAATCTCTAATTAGCCAAAGTGTCAACAATAATTGGTTAACTTAATGGACTGCTGATTTATATTTGGCCCGACATCTGCTCGTGTACAAAATGGCATTTTATCCTTTCATGACAATGACTCTAAAGTGAATTAACCTGAAAATAGTTGGGTTACGTTAAAACCATTGATTTGAAAACTACCAACACAGCGGAGTGAAGTGATTAGAGTTCTGTGACCAGGCTGCCTGTACAGATGGCAATGGGCGGCCATGTAGAGTTGACAAGAGACTAAATGAAAGATCAATTTAGGATTGAACTGTAAGTTCATAATTTTGTGAATGAGTTCTTGTTGAGACTTTTTAAAAAATCCTTCATGGGATGTGGGTGTCGCTGGCTCGGTCAGCAGTTATTGTCCATCCCTAATTGCCCTTGAAAAGATGGAGGTGAGCAGCCTTCCTGAGCCGCTGCAGTCCAACCATGTTAGGAAGGGAATTCCAAGGTTTTGATCCAGCTGCAGTGAAGGAATGTCGATATAATTCCAAGTAGAGATGGTGAGTGACTTGGAGGTGAACTTCCAGGTGGAGGCGTTCTTGAATCAAAGGGAAACATCACAGACGGTGCTTTCAAAAAAGGACACCACAGCCCCAAAGATCAGTGACATGTCTGAAGGTATTTAAATGCCTGCCATTTATAGGATCTGTCAACATCAGCAGGAGCAAACCAAATATTATCAGACTAACAATCCTGGATGTGATTAACAGCAGCGAAACTAATGAATCCAACCCCTGCAGTTACTTATGAATTGGCTGGTGTGTCAGCAGGTTAGATGGCTGAGTGAATCCCTTCCCACACACTGAGCAGGTGAACGGCCTTTCCCCAGTGTGAGTGCGTTGGTGGATCACTAGGTTAAAGGACTTGGTGAATCCCTTCCCACAGTCGGAACAGGTGAATGGCCTCTCCCCTGTGTGAGTTCGCTGGTGTATCAGCAGGTTCGATGGGTGAGTGTGTTCCTTACCACAAACAGAGCAGGTGAATGGTTTCTTCCCAGAGTGAACCCGTTGATGTGCAATGAGATTGGGTGAAGACCTGAACCTCTTTCCACTAGTGGTGCAGCTGAACGGCCTCTCCTCGCTGTGTGTTTGCTGGTGTTCCAGCAGATGGGAGGACCGAGTGAATCCCTTCCCACATACAGAGCAGCTGAATGGTCTCTCCCCAGTGTGAACTCGCTGGTGTGCAGTGAGGTTGGATGAAGACCTGAACCTCTTTCCACAGGAGGTGCAGCTGAACGGTTTCTCTTCTGTGTGGGTTTGTTGGTGTGACTGGAAGCAGGATAACTGAGTAAATCCCTTTCCACACACAGAGCAAGTAAATGGTTTCTCTCCAGTGTGAATGCGTCGGTGGTTTTCCAGCAAGGATGGATAATTGAATCCTTTACTACAATCTTCACATTTCCATGGTTTCTCCATGGTACTCGTGTCCGTGTGTCTCTCCAGGTTGGAGATCAGTTGAAGCTTCGAAGACACACAGAACACGTGTACGGTTTCTCCCCACTGTGAATGGTGATGTTTTTTCAGACTGCGTAACTGGTTAAAGCTCTTTCCACAGTCATTTCACAGGAACACTCACACCCGGGTGTTATGTGCGTCTCGCCGCTTTTCCAGTCACTGATGCTTGAAATCTTTTCCCAAAGACAGAACAGACAAACATTTCACCTTCCACGTTCAAATTTTGATGTTTAGGTTGTAATGAATTGAGTGACTCTGTGGGAGCTCGATGTGATGTTTGGTTTGAGTTTTCTGTTGGCTAATCCTCCACTTCCAATATCCTGTAAAAAGAGTTTACAAAAGCCATCACTGTCAGTCCAGGGTAGAATATCTGAACAGACATTTCTAGTTTCTCTGGAACATTTTTTCCTCTCTTGTTCCCTCAAAGCTGTCAATCCCCGTCCTACACACTCTCCCTCCTCCCTGGGCTGAAATCCAAACCCATCTCACCATCTGCACCATTTTTTTCCTCCACTCCCAGTTTCTCCCTCCCTCTCCTCTGCCTGGGTTCAGGTCTCCAGCTCCTGTCTGCAGACTGACAATAAAATCAATGGGTCTGATTGGGGGTTTGGGGCCTCCAGCGGGTGTTTGTGAATACTCCCCACCCACCTGCCAGGGTTTCCTTCCTTGCCAGAGATCAGGGTCCTTAATGATTTGAGTGCAAAGTGTAAGCTCTTATTTATTGTGCCCATCTACCGATGTGAACCATCCTCCAGTGTCTGAAGCAGAATGGTGCCCGTTAACTTGGGCCTGTTCCCGCATTGCGTTTTGGACTTTAACCTGGTGTAAGACTTCTTACTGCGCTCACCCCAGTCCAACGGTGGCATCTCCACATAATGATTGTGAAGGGTTTGCTCCAGCTCACAATGCCCGGGGAGTGATTGACGGCAGCTCCGGACCAATAAGGCGAAGGCTCGGAACTGGCGGGCCATGTGGGAGCGGCTGGTCCTCCAACCAATCACAGTGAATCGGGGGGGGGCTGAGCCCGGATCTCCCTCATTGGCTGAGAATCTGCATCATTCTGAGTTCTTCCCATTGGCCATGTGAAATGAAATGAAAATAAAAATTGCTTATTGTCACAAGTAGGCTTCAATGAAGTTACTGTGAAAAGCCCCTAGTCGCCACATTCCGGCGCCTGTTATGTGGCAGCGGGTTCCACAATCTCATTTCTTGCCTGAGAGGTGTTGACCAATGGAAAGATTTGGAGGACCGGATGGTCTCGGTCCTCCAGCCAATCAGACTGCGGGCTGTGTGTGAATTACGACTGAGCTTACAATTGAAATGTCTTCCTGAGTCAAACCTCGGAGTAAAACACATTCTTTCCACTTCAGCGGACTTTAAAAAAAGGGTCCATTGACCCTTCCATAGAACTGTTACAAGAAGGAACAACAAACGTTAACTCTGTTTATCTCACCATAGATATGGCACAGTCGGTACCACTGCTGCCTCACAGAGCCAGCGACCAGTGTTCAATTCCGGCCCGGGATGACTGTGTGGAGTTTGTACATTCTCCCCGTGTCCGCGTGGGGTCCCTCCGGGCGCTCCAGTTTTCTCCCATGTGCAGGTTTGGTGGATTGACTATGCTAAATTGCCCCTTAGTGTCCAAGGATGAGGTGGGGTTACGGGGAGAGGGGAAGGGAACTGCACCTGGGTGCGGTGCTCTTTTGTGGGGCAAGTGCAAACCCGATGGGCTGAATGGCCTCCTTCTGCACTGTAGGGATTCTATGATGCAGTCAGACCCGCTGGGTTAATCTAGCATTTACTGTTTTCACTCTACATTAGTGGATTAAATATGTGTATAATTATATTTATTGAACCACTGTACCATCAACTATTCGGAACAGCGTGTTGATGTTTCAGCTACTTTGTAGGATTTTCGCTCAGTCTGATGGGTCTGTCTGGGGGTATTTCCCTGCTCCTGTCCATGTGTTTGGGTGTTTGTGTATTTTAGGGAACATGTAGAACTTCCTTGGTTCTGCCCGTTGTCCCCTCGGATATTCCCCCTGTTTTGGTTAATGTGTCTGGAGTCTGCGTTCTTCCAGTCTGTCTCCAATTCTCCTTCCTGTCTCGGGTATATTGGTCTAGGTAGCTTTGTGTTGTTTGGTTGTCTGTCTGTCTCCAGCAGGTATTGTTGTCTCTCGATAATGACTGTGCTGCTACCCTTGTCTTCTGGTCTTATGAACATATCCGTGTTGGATCCAAGCTCCCGGATTGTCTGTCTTTCTCTCCGGGTAAGATTCTGTTTGTCTCTTGTATTTCACTGTGACAGGGCAGAGACCCGATTGAAGGGATTCAAACATGGGAGTTCTGGGAAAGCTAGTCAAGGATTTGGGAGGTGACAACATGTTCAAAGAGTTTGAGGAGGAGAGGGAGGTTGAAGATGGGGCAGTAATTTGTCAGGATGGCAGGGTTAAGGGTTTGTTTTATTGAGGAGGGGGTGATGATGGCAGATTTGAAGGACAGAGGGACAGTACCTGAAGAGAGAGAAATGTTGACAATATCCGTGGACACAGGGTAGTTGGCTGATCAGTAGCTCAGTGGGAATAGGGTCGATGGAGCAGGAGCTGGGTCTCATGGACAAGATGAGCTCTGAGGGGGCATGAGAGGAGATGGGAGAGAAACTAGAGAAAGATGTGGGTTCAGGGCTCGGGAAAGGATGAAATTTAGAGACAGTTTGGTCCGGTGGGCTCGTGGAAGGGAGGGAAGCAGCAGAGGCAGCTGATCGGATTTACTCAATCTCAGTCACAAAGAAGCTCCACAAGCTCCTCACACTTCTTGTTGGAGGTGAGGATGGAAGAGACAGGGGAGAGCGAGAGTACTTCAAAAGGAACTAACTTGTGTCAGATATTAAAAAGTTTCAAGATGCTGTGTATTTAACACAAATCTAATTTATTTGACTTTTAGCCAGAATATTAGCCCCTGTAAATGGACTGGAATTGTTATCAGCAGAAAGAGACCCAAATGAACATGGTTCAGTCCTGAACGTGAGTAACTGCAAAATCCAATCGCTGTGATTACTTGTGGCCTCGTTGGTGTTTCAGTAGGTGGGATGAAGTGGTGAATCCCTTCCCACAGTGGGAGCAGGCGAATGGCCTCTCCAGAGTGTGAATTCGCTGGTGCTTCAGCGGGTTGGACGAATCACTGAATCTCTTCCCACATTCGGAGCAGGTGAATGGCCTCACTCCGATGTGAATTCGCTGATGTACAGTGAGGTGAGATGAGTGTCTGAACCCAGTCCTGCAGCGAGAGCACCTGAACGGTCTCACGTCAGTGTGAACACGTTGATGGCTCATCAGATCACCAGAACTTTTATAGCACTTCCCGCAGTCTGGACATTGAAATGGTCTCTCCCCAGTGTGAACTCGCTGGTGTCTCAGCAGGTTGGCTGAAATAACAAATCCTTTCCCACACTTTGAGTAGGTGAATGAACTCTCATCAGTGTGAATTCGCTGGTGATTCTGCAGGTTGGACGACTGAGTGAATCCCTTCCCACACTTGGAGCAGGTGAATGGTCTCTCCCCACTGTGACTGCGTCGATGAATTTCCAGCTTGGATGGGGAAGTGAATCCTTTCCAACAGTCCGCACATTTCCACGGTTTCTCCTCAGTGTGACTGCATTTGTGTCTCGTGAGGCCTGATGATCTACTGAATCCTCGTCCACACACACAACACGTGTACGGTTTCTCCCCACTGTGGACGATGCTTTTTCCTTCCATGATCGCTGATATTCAGGATATGATCAATTGAGGACTCTGTCAGATCCTGATGCGATGCTTGGTTTGCGTTTCCGCACTTTGAAACATCCCCTTTGAACATCCTGTGAAACTGATTTAAAACAAAAAATAGGGAGTGAGAGAGAACCCGTAAAAACACACAAAGGCAGCTTGTGAAATTGAGCTGAATGAATCTGGTCATTTGTGGGGCCGGCACTGGGAAAAAGTGACCGTGAAAACTGCTGGATTGTCACAAAAACCCAACTGGCCCCTTTGGGAGGAGAGAGTAAGAAGAGGGATTTTGTATATCTACAACACATATTAAGTGAGTAGTTGGCAAAGCAAATTCGATCTTGAGCTTCATAAACAGAAATATTGATACCAAAACTATGCTTCTGGTGGCATGGTGGTTAGCACTGCTGCCTCACAGCAATTCCGACCTTGGTGACTATGTGGAGTTTGCACTTTCTCCCCGTGTCTGCGTGGGTTTCCACCCAGTGCTCAGGTTTCCTCCAACAGTCCAAAGAAGAGCAGGTTAGATGGATTCGCCTTGATAAATTGCCCCTTAAGTGTCCAGGGATCTGCAGGTTAGGTGGGGCTATGGGGTTACAGGGAGAGGGTAGGAGTGTGGGCTTCGGCAGGGTGCAGTTTCAGAGAATCAGTGCAGACTTGATGGGCCGAATGGCCCCCTTTTTCACTGTAGGAATTCTTTGGTTCCAATTCTATTCTCTGAATCGTTGTAAAGCTCTGGTCACCACTCTTCAGGAAGAATATGAAGGTTCTTGGAGAAGGTGCAGAGATTTACCAGAATGGTTCCAGCAAAGGAGGTTGAGGGGAGATTTGATTCAGGTACACAAGATTATGCCAGATTTCCATCGGGTGGACAAAGAAACTCTGTTTCCATTCACTGATCGTACAAGCAGTCGGGACACAGATTTAAAGTTTTGGGTAAAACTTGGATTGAACTACATAAGATCCTGAGGGGTCTTGACAGGGTGGATGTGGAGAGGATGTTTCCTCTTGTGGGAGAATCTGGAACAAGGGGGTCACTGTTGCAAAGTGAGGGGTCACCCATTTCAGATGGGGATAAGGATTTTTTTTTTCTCTTGAGGGTTGCAAGACAGGGGGTGGCACAGTGGTTAGCACTGCTGCCTCACAGCACCAGGGACCCGGGTTCAATTTCCACTCTGACTGTGTGGAGTTTGCACTTTCTCCCCGTGTCTGTGTTGTTTTCCTCTGGTTTCCTCCCACAGTTCAAAGATGTGCAGGTTAGGTTGAATCAGTTAGGAGTGTATTCACTGGAGTTCAATGAGGGGGGATCTCATAGAAACCTATAAAAAGTGGGCGGCGCAGTGGTTAGCACTGCTGCCTCATGTCGCCGAGGACCCGTGTTTCATCCCTACCCCGGGTTACTGTCTGTGTGGAGTGTGCACATTCTCCCTGTGTTTGCGTGGTTCTCACCACTATAAATGCAAAGATGTGCAGGGTAGGTTAATTGACCATGCTAAAATTGCCCCTTCATTGCAAAAAAAGAATTGGGCACTCAATTTATGTTGAAAAAAACAGGGCGAGACAGGGTAGATTCAGGAAGGAGGTTCCCAATAGCGAGAGTGTCCAGAAATAGGGTCACAGTCTGAGGATACGGGGTAGACCATTTAGGACAGAGGTGAAATGAAATGAACATGAAATGAAAATCGCTTATCGTCACAAGTAGGCTTCAAATGAAGTTACTGTGAAAAGCTCCTAGTCGCCACATTCCGGCACCTGTTCGGGGAGGCTGGTACGGGATGAGGAGAAATGTCTTCCCCCAGAGAGTGGTGAGCCTATGGAATTCGTCGCCACAGGAACTAATTAAGGACAAAACATTGCATGTTTTCAAGAAGTAGTTAGATACAGCACTTAGGGTGAAGGGGACCAAAGGATATGGGGGGAAAGCAGGATTAGGCTATTGAGCCTAATCAGCTCTGATCGTAATGAATGGTGGAGCAGGCTCGAAGAGCCAAATGGTCTCCTCCTGCTCCTATTTTCTATGTTGCTCCGTATCTATGCATGTAAATGGTCCAGGAGGTATGAGGAAGAATGTTTTTACACAACCAGTGGCAATGACCTTAAACTTGCTGCCTATGATGGAGTTTGGAAATAGACACAATTATTATTATTTTTTTTTAATTGGGGAGAAACCTGAGAGAAATAAAGCTGTGAGGATACAGAGACAGAGCAGGAGAATGAGACTGAATGGATTGCTCCAGATAATAATAATATTTATTAGTGTCACAAGTAGGCTTACATTAACACTGCAATGAAGTTACTGTGAAAAGCCCCAAGTCGCCACACTCCGGCTCCTGTTCAGGTGCACTGAGCGAGAATTCAGAATGTCCAATTCACCTAACAAGCACGTCTTTTGGGACTTGTGGGAGGAAACCGCAGCACCCGGAGGAAACCCACGCAGACACGGGGAGAATGTGCACACACCGCACAGACAGTAGCCCAAGCCGGGAATCGAACCCGGGTCCCTGCCGCTGGGAAGCAACAGTGCTAACCACCGTGCCGATTGGAGAGCCAGCATGGACTCAATGGACCGAATGCCCTTCTCTGCCCTTTTTAAAAAATAACTTTAAAGTATCCAATTCATTTTTTCCAATTAAGGGGTAATTTAGCATGGTCAATCCACCTTGCTTGCACATCTTTGGGTTGTGGGGGCGAAACCCACGCAAACATGGGGAGAATGTGCAAACTCCACATGGACAGTGACCCACAGCCGGGATCGAACTTGGGACCTGGGCGCTGTGAGGCAGCAGTGCTACTCACTGCGCCACCATGCTGCCAGCTGACTGACATTTCTGTCTAATCTCGCCTTGTAATTTACCCGGGGGGGGGGGGGGGGGGGGGTGTTCAGATATCACTCAGGTAAATCTGTGCTACACTCCCTCCGAGGCCATTCTATCCTTCCTCAGGTTTGTTGCCCAGAACTGAACACAGTTCTCCAGATTTGGTCTAACCAGGGTTTGTGAATCTCGGGGCTTTTCCAGTCACACTGAGACCTGAAATCTTCCCTCACAGACAGAACAGACAAACCTTTTACCTTCCACTCCCAAATACTGCTGCAATTCAGTTTCTAATGTATCAAGTGATTCTGTCAGATTGTTTGGTTTGCGTTTCCCGTCTGTTAAACCCCCACTTCCAGTATCCTGTAAATTTACAGAAACCTCACTGTCAGTTTAGGATAGAAATTCACAACATTCTCTCCTCGCCAACTTTGATTAAATGTATTTCTGGAGGTTTGATCACATGACCTGCCCCCATCCTCCAGCCATTAATCGGTCAACACATCCATCCTTGTGACACACTGCCTTCCTCGGCCAATTGAGAAGGAAAAGGACTCCTTACCTCACAGGACAGTGTTTGACTAGGGCAGCATGGTGGTGCAGTGGTTAGCACTGCTGTCTCACGGTTCGATCCCGGCTCTGGGTCACTGTCTGTGTGGTGTTTGCACATTCTCCCAGTGTTTGCATGGGTTTCACCCCCACAACCCAAAGATGTGCAGTTAGGTGGATTGGCTATGCTAAATTGCCCTTTAATTTGAAAAAAATGAATTGGGAATTTTAAATTTATTTTTAAAAAGTAGTGATTGACTGTCAGCCGAACAACCTTTATCCCATTTTCAATATTTTTATATCCGCTGAAGAGAAATGTTCAAAAATATTTTTTACTGTCCTAATGATCCAAAATTTATATTTTTACTGTCCAAATCATGTTCCAGAGTCACTGAAATATTTTGTACTGTCCCAATGATCTTCCAGACACCCAGGTGTGAATCTCACCAAGACAGAAGGTAAAATTTGAATTCATTTAAAGTTTCCTTTTTTAAAAATAAATTGTGTGTACCCAATTCATTGTCGCGTGACGTCCGTTCATCTGCTGTCGCAGCGTCTGCATGGTCTAGCCAATGTACCAGGCTTCGGGAGCTTATTGGGGGTTTGTGAATCCTCCCCGCACACCTGCCAGGGTTTCCTACCCCGGCAGGAATGATCCCTTTCAGTCGGGGAACACTTCAGCAGTCAAGGGCATTCAGCCTCTGATTTCCGGGTAAGCGTTCTCCAAGGCAGCCTTCAGGATGCGCGACAACGCAGAATCGCCGAGCAGACACTTATAGCCAAGTCCTGCACACGAGTACAGCCTCAACAGGGACATTGGATTCATGTTGCATTACATTCACCCCCACCATCTGGACTGGGTTTGCGAAATCCGACCAACTGACCTGGCTTGAGACAATTCACACCTCTTTAACCTGGATGCCCCCTCTCTCTAGATCTGTAAAGACTTAATTACCTGCAAATGCTCGCATTCAAAGCATTGTCTTGCATCTTTGACTTTGCCTAAATATATATTTCTGGAACCTACCTCTTCATTCACCTGAGGAAGCAGTGCTCCGAAAGCTAGTATTTGAAACAAACCTATTGGACTTTAACCTGGTGTAAGACTCTGTGCTCACCCCAGTCCAACGCCGGCATCTCCACATAATGATCGTGAAGGGTTTGCTCCAGCTCACAATGCCCGAGGGCTGATTGGCGGCAGGTTCAGACCAATAGGAAGAGGGGGCAGGTCTGGAGGACCGTCTGGAGGAGCGGCTGGTCCTCCAAGAATTCCGAATGAATGGGAGGCGGAGCAAAGCCGTGCTCTCGCTCCCTACGCATGCGCCCCGCCGCACACTTCGTCATCCGGGCCTGTCACGGGGAAAAGCCCGAGCAGCTTTTGCCGATTCAACTCCCGTATCCCAGCTTCGTAATCCGAGCTTGGGGCCTACACGGAGTGTTTATGAAGCCTCCCAACCCATCCACCGGCTCCATCCATCCCTCATGACTCACCGGGCTGAATTTGACCGGCCGAGGATTTCCACCCGACTGCCAAAATCCTGATCCATCATCGGCACTGCGCATGCTCCAATTCACGATGGTGATTGGGTCTCAATCCCGCCCCTCATTCACTCCGATTGGTTGGAGGCGCAGCTGCTCCGCTCGGTCCTCCAGCTCCGCTCGGTCCTCCAGCTCCGCCCATTTCTTCCTATTGGTCCAGAGTTGCCGTCAATCACTCCCCAGTCATTGTGAGCTGAAGCAGGCGCAGGACCGAAGCTGGACGCGGCCGGAAGGTTTCACTAAACCCAGTGGAGGCTTCAAACCCCAATAACAAGTTTCCGGGCCCGGGTTTGCATCGAGCGGGGGGACAGCTGCGGCCTGCTCCCGGTGACAGGCCTGAGTTAACGGCCGCCGTCTTTATAGAGGCTGCAAACCCGCAGGGGGCAAAACATCAGAGATAGAGTTTGTTGTGAAACCAATGGGATGTAAAACAGGAGGTCAGGGTCACAGTCAACAACAACAACTTCTATTTATATAACACCTTTAACATCATAAATCATCCCAGTCAACCTCACAGGAACATTATAAAACAAAGTGAGACACCCAGACACAAAAGGAGATATTAGAAGAGATGACCAAAAACCTGATTAAATATGTGAGTTTTAAGAGAGTCTTAAAGGAGGAAACTGAGGTTTGATTCCCGCTTGGGTCACTGTCTGTGTGGAGTCCGCACATCCTCCGTGTCCGCGACGGTTTCCTTCGGGTGCTCCGGTTTTCTTCCACAAGTCCCGAAAGAAGTGATGTTAGGTGAATTGGTCATTCTGAATTCTCTCTCTGTGTACCCGAACAGGCGCTGGAATGTAGCGACTAGAGGCTTTTCACAGTAACTTCATTGCAGTGTTAATGTGAGCCTACTTGTGGCAATAAGATTATTAATGAACTTCAAAAAAGAACTGAGCAGACAGGGAATGTCTACAGTGTCTTGTTTTTGGGTCACTGTGCATCAGTTTTCTCTCACTCACCGTTACCTGTTTAAAGGTGAAGGAGCTTTTAAAGAATGGCACACTGTAACTGTCACCCTGTTCACAATGAAACTAAAGTTATTATAAGACCATAAGACATAGGAGTGGAAGTAAGGCCATTCGGCCCATCGAGTCCACTCCACCATTCAATCGTGGCTGATTTCAACTCCATTTACCCGCTCTCTCTCCATAGCCCTTAATTCCTTGAGAAATCAAGAATTTATCAACTTCTGTCTTAAAGACACTCAACGTCCCGGCCTCCACCGCCCTCTGTGGCAATGAATTCCACAGACCCACCACTCTCTGGCTGAAGAAATTTCTCCTCATCTCTGTTCTAAAGTGACTCCCTTTTATTCTAAGGCTGTGCCCCCGGGTCCTAGTCTCCCCTGCTAATGGAAACAACTTCCCTACATCCACCCTATCTAAGCCATTCATTATCTTGTAAGTTTCTATTAGATCTCCCCTCAACCTCCTAAACTCCAATGAATATAATCCCAGGATCCTCAGACGTTCATTGTATGTTAGGCCTACCATTCCTGGGATCATCCGTGTGAATCTCCGCTGGACCCGCTCCAGTGCCAGTATGTCCTTCCTGAGGTGTGGGGCCCAAAATTGCTCACAGTATTCTAATTGGGGCCTAATTAATGCTTTATAAAGCTTCAGAAGTACATCCCTGCTTTTATATTCAAAGCCTCTTGAGATGAATGACAACATTGCATTTGCTTTCTTAATTACGGACTCAACCTGCAAGTTTACCTTTAGAGAATCCTGGACTAGGACTCCCAAGTCCCTTTGCACTTCAGCAGTATGAATTTTGTCACCGTTTAGAAAATAGTCCACGCCTCTATTCTTTTTTCCAAAGTGCAAGACCTCGCACTTGCCCACGTTGAATTTCATCAGCCATTTCTTGGACCACTCTCCTAAACTGTCTAAATCTTTCTGCAGCCTCCCCACCTCCTCCATACTACCTGCCCCTCCACCTATCTTTGTATCATCGGCAAACTTAGCCAGAATGCCCCCAGTCCCGTCATCTAGATCGTTAGTATATAAAGAGAACAGCTGTGGCCCCAACACTGAACCCTGCAGGTCACCACTCGTCACCTGTTGCCATTCCGAAAAAGAACCTTTTATCCCAACTCTCTGCCTTCTGCCTGACAGCCAATCGGCAATCCATGTTAGTACCTTGCCTCGAATACCATGGGCCCTTATTTTACTCAGCAGTCTCCCCTGAGGCACCTTATCAAAGGCCTTTTGGACATCAAGATAGATAACATCCATTGGCTCTCCTTGGTCTAACCTATTTGTTATCTCTTCAAAGAACTCTAACAGGTTTGTCAGGCACGACCTCCCCTTACTAAATCCATGCTGACTTGTCTTAATCCGACCCTGCACTTCCAAGAATTTAGAAATCTCATTCTTAACAATGGATTCTAGAATCTTGCCAACAACCGAGGTTAGGCTAATTGGCCTATAATTTTCCATCTTTTTCCTTGTTCCCTTCTTGAACAGGGGGGTTACAACAGCGATTTTCCAATCCTCTGGGACTTTCCCTGACTCCAGTGACTTTTGAAAGATCACAACTAACGCCTCCACTATTTCTTCAGCTATCTCCTTTAGAACTCTAGGATGTAGCCCATCTGGGCCCGGGGATTTATCAATTTTTAGACCTCTTAGTTTCTCTAGCACTTTCTCCTTTGTGATGGCTACCATATTGAACTCTGCCCCTGACTCTCCAGAATTGTTGGGATATTACTCATGTCTTCTACTGTGAAGACTGACGCAAAGTACTTATTCAGTTCCTCAGCTATTTCCTTGTCTCCCATCACAAAATTACCAGCGTCATTTTGGAGCGGCAATGTCAACTTTTGCCTCCCGTTTGTTTTTAATGTATTTAAAGAAACTTTTACTATCATTCCTAATGTTACTGGCTAGCCTACCTTCAAATTTGATCCTCTCTTTCCTTATTTCTCTCTTTGTTATCCTCTGTTTTTGTTTTTGTAGTCTTCCCAATCTTCTGACTTCCCACTACTCTTTGCCACATTATAGGTTTTCTCTTTTGCTTTGATGCATTCCCTAACTTCCTTTGTCAGCCATGGCTGCCTAATCCCCCCTCTGATAACCTTTCTTTTCTTTGGGATGAACCGCTGTACTGTGTCCTCAATTACTACCAGAAACTCCTGCCATTGCTGCTCTGCTCCCAGTTGATTGGCGTCAGTTCCTCCCTCATGCCCCTGTAGTTACCTTTATTTAACTGTAACACCTTTACATCTGATTCTACCTTCTTTCTTTCAAATTGGAGATTGAATTCGACCATATTATGATCACTGCCTCCTAAGTGCTCCCTTACTTTAAGATGTTTAATCAAGTCTGGCTCATTACATAACACTAAGTCCAGAATGGCCTGTTCCCTCGTGGGCTCCATCACAAGCTGTTCCAAAAAAGCCCTCCTGTAAACATTCAACGAATTCCCTTTCCTTGGGTGCACTGGCAGCATTATTTACCCAGTCCCCCTGCATATTGAAGTCCCCCATGATCAGTGTGACCTTGCCTTTCTGACATGCACTTTCTATTTCGTGGTGCATTTTGTGCCCCCGGTCCTGACCACTGTTAGGAGGCCTGTACATAACTCCCATTATGTTTTTTTTGCCTTTGTGGTTCCTCAACTCTACCCACACAGACTCCACATCATCTGACCCTATGTCGTTTAGTGCTATTGATTTAATTTAATTCCTAATTAACAAGGCAACCCCGCCCCCTCTGCCCACCTCTCTGTCTTTTTGATAGGTTGTGAATCCCTGAATGTTTAAATGCCAGTCCTGAACCCCCTGCAACCATGTCTCTGTGATGCCTACCACATCATACCTGCCAGTCACAATCTGGGCCACAAGCTCATCTACCTTGTTCCGTACACTGCGCGCATTTAAATATAGCACCTTTAATTCTCTATTGACCGTCCCTTTTTGTTTTCTTAGTGTGGTGGACCTTGGTTTACTGAGCCTTTCCCTACACTGTCATATTTTGTGGGATGGGGACAATCGTAACCACTCTTGAGTTTTGTCTGTTCGTGTTTTTTTGTATTCCTAAGCAGCTACGCTCTCCGCTGATTACTTCACCTCTTGGTTCCCTGACTTTCCCTTCCCCCCAATCTTTAGTTTAAAGTCCTATTGACCACCCTATTTACTCTTTTCGCCAGAACACTGGTCCCAGCTCGGTTCAGGTGGAGGCCATCCCAACGGTATAAGTCCCCCCTGTCCCAAAACTGATGCCAGTGTCCCATGAAAAGGAACCCCTCATTCCCACACCACTCTTTCAGCCACGTGTTAACTTCCCTTATTCTTGCCTCCCTATGCCAATTTGCACGTGGCTCGGGCAGTAATCCGGAGATTATGACCCTTGAGAACCTGTTTTTTAAATTTGAATCCTAGCTCTTTATAATCTCTAAACAGGTCCTCTTTCCTAGACTTGCCTATGTTGTTGGTACCGACATGGACCACAACAACTGGATCCTCCCCCTCCCTCTCCAGTATCCTTTCAAGCCGGTCAGAGATGTCCCGCACCCTAGCACCGGGCAGGCAACATACCATGCGGGACTCTTTATCCTGCTCACAAAGGATACTATCTATCCCCCTGATAATAGAATCCCCTACAACTACAACTTGACTATTTACTCCCTCCCCTTGAATGGCCTGCTGAACCATGGTGCCTTGGTCAGCTGACTCATCCTTCCTGCAACCCTGTTCGCCATCCACACAGGGAGCAAGTGCCTCATACCTGTTGGGCAGAGTCAAGGGCTGAGGCTCCTGAGTTCCTGCTGGTTCCCTTTACCTGCCTGACTTGCAGTCACACCCTGCTGTCGCTGGCCACTGGCAGGATTTAAACTACTTACTCTGACAGGTGTGACTGCCTCCTGAAACACAGTGTCCAGGTAAGTCTCCCCCTCCTGGATGTGCCTCAGTGTTTGAAGCTCAGACTCCAGCTCATCAACTCTGAGCCAGAGCTCTTCGAGCAGCCAACACTTACTGCAGATGTGGTCGCTGCAGCTCGCAATGGGATCTGCCAGCTCCCACATCAAGCAGCTCAGGCACATCATCTGACCAGCCATCACCAATTAATTAATTAGTTTAATTTAAGTTTATGGTGGGGGCAGCTTCAGCCAATCAGACACTCATCTACACTGCACTTTTTACTGAAAAACAGCACAATTAGATTAACCACTTACCTTTCCTGGTTACCTCACTGCACCAAATTACCAAATTCTCACTGTCTGTATCTCTCTCACTCAGGCTGTGTCTCCTTGACCTGCGCAATGCTTATAATATAATAATGCTAATAATATAATATGGCACTTACCTCACACCAATGGATCTTATTATTAGGTTAGAGGAGGAGGGTGGGTGGGAGACACTACACGTGTAGTGTCTCGGGTTTCCTCTCCACCAGAAACCAGAATTTATTGGTTTGGGGGGGGGCCTTCCCAGAAGTCGAACTTCCGGTTCCCGCCTTGTATTTAAAAAAAATTAAAAATAAAACAGAAAAGAAGAACAGAAACGGGACTAGGCAAGTGTTTTTAAAGGAGAAACTTACCTCCCAGAAATCACTTGCGCACCGCTCCCGCCAGTTAATGACCTTGAAACCATTGTGGCGAGTTTATCGGAAAGGGAAAGTGTGGGACTGGGATTTGCAGCTTTGGGAAATGAGAGAATCAATTATTCCCCAGAAACTAGAATTATCTGTTCTGAATTTCTGACCTATGTAAACTGATTTTACAGGGTTACAAGGAATGGATTGACAGACAGGAAACTCGAATCAATCATCACATCAAGATCTGACAGTCACTCAATTCATCAGGATCTGAATATCATCAGCTTTTGAATGTGGAAGGAGAAATGCTTGTCTGTGGGAAAAGATTTCAAACATCAGTGGGACTGGAAAAGCACCGAGACCCACACACGCCCGAGTGAGAGCGTTCCAGTGAACTGACTGTGAAAAGAGCTTTAACCAGTTGCACCGCCTGAAAAACAGCACACGCTCACTGTGAGGAGAAACGATACACGTGTTCTGTGTGTGGAAGAAGCTTCAACTGATCGTCCAAAATGGAGAGACACAAGGACGCTGACACCATTGAGAAACCGTGGAAATGTGGGGAGGGATTCAGTTACCCTTATAGAATCATAGAATCATAGAAGTTTACAGCATGGAAACAGGCCCTTCGGCCCAACCAGTCCATGCCGCCCAGTTTTTACCATTAAGCTAGTCCCAGTTGCCCGCACTTGGCCCATAACCCTCTATACCCATCTTACCCATGTAACCATCTAAATGCTTTTTGAAAGACACAATTGTACCCGCCTCTACTACTACCTCTGGCAGCCCATTCCAGACACTCACTACCCTCTGAGTGAAGAAATTGCCCCTCTGGGCCCTTCTGAATCTCTCCCCTCTCACCTTAAACCTATGCCCTCTAGTTTTAGACTCCCCTACCTTTGGGAAAAGATGTTGACTATCTACCTTATCTATGCCCCTCATTATTTTATAGACCTCTATAAGATCACCCCTAAGCCTCCTACGCTCCAGGGAAAAAAGTCCCAGTCTATCCAGCCTCTCCTTATAACTCAAACCATCAAGTCCCGGCAACATCCTAGTAAATCTTTTCTGCACTCTTTCTAGTTTAATAATATCCTTTCTATAATAGGGTGACCAGAACTGCACACAGTATTCCAAGTGTGGCCGTACCAATGTCTTGTACAACTTCAACAAGACGTCCCAACTCCTATATTCAATGTTCTGACCAATGAAACCGAGCATGCCGAATGCCTTCTTCACCACCCTGTCCACCTGCGACTCCACCTTCAAGGAGCTATGAACCTGTACTCCTAGATCTCTTTGTTCTATAACTCTCCCCAACGCCATACCATTAACTGAGTAGGTCCTGGCCTGATTCGATCTGCCAAAATGCATCACCTCACATTTATCTAAATTAAACTCCATCTGCCATTCGTCGGCCCACTGGCCTAATTGATCAAGATCCCGTTGCAATCCTAGATAACCTTCTTCACTATCCACTGTGCCACCAATCTTGGTGTCATCTGCAAACTTACTAACCATGCCTCCTAAATTCTCATCCAAATCATTAATATAAATCACAAATAACAGTGGACCCAGCACCGATCCCTGAGGCACACCACTGGTCACAGGCCTCCAGTTTGAAAAACAACCCTCTACAACCACCTTCTGTCGTCCAGCCAATTTTGAATCCAATTGGCAACCTCACCCTGGATCCCGTGAGCTTTAACCTTCTGCAACAACCTACCATGCGGTACCTTGTCAAAGGCTTTGCTAAAGTCCATGTAGACAACGTCTACTGCACTGCCCTCATCTACCTTCTTGGTCACCCCCTCAAAAAACTCAATCAAATTTGTGAGATATGATTTTCCACGCACAAAGCCATGCTGACTGCCCCGAATCAGTCCTTGCCTCTCTAAATGCTTGTAGATCCTGTCTCTCAGAATACCTTCTAGCAACTTACCTACTACAGACGTTAGGCTCACCGGTCTGTAGTTCCCAGGCTTTTCCCTGCTGCCCTTCTTAAACAAGGGCACAACATTCGCCACTCTCCAATCTTCAGGCACCTCACCTGTGGCTGCCGATGATTCAACTATCTCGGTTAGGGGACCCGCAATTTCCTCCCTAGCCTCCCACAACATCCTGGGATACATTTCATCAGGTCCCGGGGATTTATCTACCTTGATGCGCTTTAAGACTTCCAGCACCTCCTCCTCTGTAATATGCACACTTCTCAAGACATCACTATTTATTTCCCTTAGTTTCCTAACATCCATGCCTTTCTCCACCGTGAATACCGATGAGAAATATTCATTCAGGATCTCACCCAACTCTTGTGGCTCTGCACATAGATGCCCTTGTTGATCCTTAAGAGGCCCTACTCTGTCCCTAGTTACTCTTTTCCCCTTTATGTATCTGTAGAATCTCTTTGGATTCTCCCTTGCATTATTTGCCAAAGCAATTTCATGTCCCCTTTTTGCCCTCCTGATTTCCCGCTTAACTCTATTTCGACAATCTCTATACTCTTCAAGGGATCTACTTGATCCCAGTTGCTTATGTACGTCATATGCCTCCTTCTTCTTTTTGACCAGAGTCTCAATATCTCGAGTCTTCCAGGGTTCCCTACTTCTACCAGCCTTGCCCTTCACTCTAAAGGGAATGTGCTTACCCTGCACCCTGGTTAACACATTTTTAAAAGCCTCCCATTTACCAGCCGTCCCTTTGTCTGCCAATAGTCTCCCCCAATCTACCTCTGCAAGTTCCTGTCTGATACCATCAAAATTGGCCTTGCCCCAATTAAGAATTTTAACTCTTGGGCCAGACCTATCATTCTCCATAGCTATCTTAAAACTAATGGAATTATGGTCACTTGTCCCAAAGTGATCCCTCACTAGCACTTCTGTCACTTGCCCTTCCTTATTTCCCAAGACGAGGTCAAGTTTTGCCCCCTCTCTAGTCGGTCCATCCACATACTGAATGAGAAATTCCTCCTGAATACACTCAACAAATTTCCCTCCATCCAAGCCCCTAATGCTATGGCTGTCCCAGTCAATGTTGGGAAAGTTAAAGTCCCCTACTACTACCACCCTATTATTCTTGCAGATATCTGTAATCTCCTTACATATTTGCTCCTCAATTTCCCGGTGACTATTTGGGGGCCTGTAGTACAGTCCTACCAAGGTGATCTCTCCCTTCTTATTTTTCAGTTCCACCCATACAGACTCAGTGGGCGAACCCTCGGATATATCCCCTCTAAGTACTGCTGTGATGTTCTCCCTAATCAAAAACGCCACTCCCCCTCCTCTCTTACCTCCTGTTCTATCCTTTCTATAGCATCTGTACCCCCGGAACATTGAGCTGCCAGTCCTGCCCCTCCCTTAGCCATGTTTCAGTCATAGCTATAATATCCCAGTCCCATGTGCCCGTCCATGCCCTGAGTTCATCCGCTTTGCCCGTCAGGCCCCTTGCATTGAAATAAATGCAGTTTAATGTAGACCTTCCTTGCTCTCTGCCCTGCTTTCTCTGGTCATGCTTTACACACTCTCCCTTCCTGCCTTTTGTTTCTGTCCCCACTGACTTCCTACATCGGTTCCCATCCCCCTGGCACATTAGTTTAAACCCTCCCCAACTGCACTAGCAAACACCCCCCCCGAGAACATTGGTTCCGGTCCCACCCAGATGCAGACCGTCCGATTTGTACAGGTCCCACCTCCCCCAGAATCGGTCCCAATGTCCCAGGAATTTGAAACCCTCCCTCTTGCACCATCTCTCAAGCCACGTATTCATCCTAGCTATCCTGTCATTCCTACTCTGACTATCACGTGGCACTGGTAGCAATCCTGAGATTACTACCTTTGAGGTCCTACTTTTTAGTTTAACTCCTAACTCCCTAAATTCAGCTTGTAGGACCTCATCCCGTTTTTTACCTATATCGTTGGTGCCTATATGCACCACGACAGCTGGCTGTTCACCCTCCCCCTCCAGAATGCCCTGCAGCCGCTCCGAGACATCCTTGACCCTTGCACCAGGGAGGCAACATACCAACCTGGATTCTCGTTTGCGTCCGCAGAAACGCCTGTCTATTCCCCTTACAATTGAATCCCCTATCACTATAGCTCTGCCACTCTTTTTCCCGCCCTTCTGTGCAGCAGAGCCAGCCACGGTGCCATGAACCTGGCTGCTGCCACCTTCCCGTGGTGAGCCATCTCCCCCAACAGTTTCCAAAACGGTAAATCTGTTTTGGAGGGAGATGACCGCAGGGGATCCCTGCACTGCCTTCCTACTCTTCCTCTGTCTGTTGGTCACCCTTTCCCTATCTGCCTCAGTAATTTTAATCTGCGGTGTGACCAACTCACTGAATGTGCTATCCACAACTATCACAACTAACTTCTGAGCTGGAAACTCATCACCGCAGTCACACCGGGGAGAGACCATTCACCTGTTCCTAGTGTGGAAAGGGATTCACTCGACTAACACATCTGACTGCACACCAACTTGTTCACTCTAACATGAGACCTTTCAAATGCTCCGATTGTGAGAAGAGCTTTAAAAACAAATGTAATCTTCTGACGCACCAGCGAGTTCACACTGGGGAGAAACCATTCGCCTGTTCTGAGTGTGGGGTGACATTCGCTCAGTTATGCAAACTGTTAGATAATCAGCGGGTTCACACTGGGGAGAGACCATTCACCTGCTGTGTGTGTGGGAAGGGATTCGCCCAGTCATCCACCCGGCTGAGACACCAGCGCATTCACACTGGGGTGAGATAGTTCACCTGCTCTGAATGTGGGAAGGGATTCACTCAGTCTGCCCAACTCACCTCACACTAGCGTGTTCACTCTGACACGAGACCTTTTAAATGTTCCGATTGTGAGAAGAGCTTCAAAGGCAAATGGATCTGCTGATTCACCAGCGCAGTCACACTGGAGAGAGGCCGTTCACCTGCTCCGTGTGTGGGAAGGGATTCACTCAGCATTCCCTCTGGCTGAAACACCAGCGCATTCACACCAGGGAGACATTATTCATCTGCCGTGTGTGTGGGAAGGGATTCACTCGTTCATTCACCCTGCAGAAACACCAGCGAGTTCACAGGCGATTACAGGGATTGGATTCTGTTATTGCTGCAGTTAAACACATCCAGGACTGAACCATGTTCGTTCTGACAGTTGGAGTTTGTTTCAGTTGATGTTAATCATTCCTGTGACTTGGCCGGAGTTTAATATTCTGGATATAGATTAATAAAATTAGCTTTGTGTTAACGACAGTGTTCCAGTCCTTCATTTCTCTAAGATAAGAGGAGACTGTCGATGTCCTGTTACCGACTGTTCCATTGTTGGGTGTTTTCTGATTTGTTTTGGAAGATGTGGTAAAGCAAAGAGTAAGACCAGAGAGAAAGGTAAGGATATGGGAAATGATAAACAGATTGAGGCAGGAAGAGACAGAGATAAACGCGACAAAAATAATAAAAGCAAAAAACTAAAGGCTGTGTATCAAAACACAAGTAGCATTTGAAACAAAACTGATGAATTGCCAGCACCTATAGAAATAAGTAAGTACGACCTGATGGCCATTGCAGAAACATAGATTGGGACCTGAATTTTTTTATATGCATTCATGGGTGTCGCTGGCAAGTCCAACATTTATTGCCCATCCCTCATTTCCCTACAAAAGGTGGCGGTGAGCTGAATATTGTAGTGTATGTGAAATTTAGGAAAGACAGAAATCACGGAAAAGGTGGAAGAGTGGCTCTGTTAATTGTTGATGGTGTTAGCACATTAGACGGGTGAGCGAAGTTCAGGAAATCAGGATGTAGGAGTGGTTTGGTTTGAGAGAAAAAATGGGAGAGGCAAGAATTTACTTCGAGGAGTTGTGTGCAGGCCTCTTAATTGTAAGTAATTGTAGACGTCTACAAAATTATGAGGGGCATAGACAGAGTGGATAGTCAGAGGCTTTTCCCCGGGGTAGAGGGGTCAATTACTAGGGGGCATAGGTTTAAGGTGAGAGGGGCAAGGTTTAGAGTAGATGTACGAGGCAAGTTTTTTTACACAGAGGATAGTGGATGCCTGGAACTCGCTACCGGAGGAAGTGGTGGAAGCAGGGACGATAGTGACATTTAAGGGGCATCTTGACAAATACATGAATAGGATGGGAATAGAGGGGATACGGACCCAGGAAGTGTAGAAGATTGTAGTTTAGTCGGGCAGCATGGTCGGCACAGGCTTGGAGGGCCGCAGGGCCTGTTCCTGTGCTGTACATTTCTTTGTTCTTTGTTCCACCGTTACCAAATGTTGCTGCTGCTGTGTCAGAAATGATTCAACTCCGTGACTTCCAAACTTCATCAATAACAATGTTGCTGTTCAGTGATTATGTACATTTTCACAGTGCCTGTAAAATATTTAACTGTTTTGTTTTGCTTCCTTCACAATTTAATTTCCTAATGGACATAACACTGAAGAAGTCAGTAACAATTGTCAGGAAAGATTAACCTGCTGATTGGAGATGTTGATCAGTGGAACCGTTCAGACACGGATTTGCATCAAAGATCAATTTAGGATTGAAGTACAAGTCCATACTTTTACTGTCACGGTGTTTCTGTGGACAGTTCTTGAATATAGGAGAAAAAACACAGGCGCTGCTTTTAAAAAGGGGCATTTTTAAAATCAGTGACATCTCCAGAATATTAAACTGCAGCCAGTTGAAGAGATTGTTAACATCAGCAGAATCAAACCAGATATTGTCAGACTATCAATCCTGGATGTGATTGGCAGCAGCAAAACAGCAGATTCCAGTCCCTGCACTCACTTGTGAACTCGCTGGTGTCTCAGCAGGTGTTGGGACTGAGTGAATCTCCTCTCACACACAGAACAGATGAATGGCCTTTCCCCGGTGTGAACGCGTCAATGAATTTCCAGCCGGGATGAAGAACTGAATCCTTTCCCCCAGTCCTCACATTTCCACGGTTTCTCCATGGCGCCCGTTTCCTCGTATCTCTCCAGTTTGGACAATCAGTTGAAGCTTTGTCCGCACACACAGCACGAGTACGCTTCCTTCCCTTTGCAAATCGTGCGATGATTTTAACAGGCGGTTTAACTGTTTAAAGCTCTTTGTACAGTCAGTGTACTGGAACACTCACTCCAGTGTGTGTCTTGATGCTTTTCCAGTCACAGATGTTATAAATGGTGTCGCACAGACAGAACACACAAACATGTCTCCTTCGGAATTCAATTTCTGATGATATTGAGGCCGTGGTGACTCAGTGACTTTGTCAGACCATGCAGTTCGAGCTTCCTGTTTGTAAATCCACCAAATCTATTACCCTGGAAAAGGAGTTCACAAAACTTGAGAAATATTGAACATATAATTCTATTTTCCATGAAAGATATTTTCTTCATTTGTACCTGTAAAGCAGTAAATCCTAATCCCATGCACTCTCTCACCTCCCTTGCTGGATGCAAATCCCAGGGTGACTAACAGTCCCATATTTTACTGGAATGTATTTGTGTCCACTGTCCCAGGCTGCATGCTGCCTGGATGTTGTCTGTCATACAAATTGGACATTTCTCAATGCACAGAACCATGTTCCTTACTGTTTCTGTGTTCCAACAGCTCTGGCAGACACTTACCCCAGGCGGACTGGTCCCAGCTCTGGCAGAACGCCAGCCTTTCAGTGCAGGCTGTGCCATAATTTTCACCATGAGAATTGGTCAGCCCGGCAAACCCTGCACACCACCTTCACAATTCTTTTCCTTACAGCTCACCCTCTCCCTCCCCTCTGGCTGGGTTCAGTTCTCAAACCCCTCTGTGCAAAGTGAGAATAAAATCAATTAATCAATCATCATTTTGCCTCCTGGTCATTGGGACCCTGAAGCCCCACCCACTCTATGTTCCTTCACCAAGATGGCTGCCCTTGAAGCCAACAATCCCCAGGAGCTGGAAATCCAGGGGCTGCAGGTTCTTATTGGGGGTTTGGGGCCTCCAGCGGGTGTTTGTGAACCCTCCCTGCCCACCTGCCAGGGTTTCCTCCCTTTCCAGAGATCAGAGTCCTCCTTGATTTGAGTGCAAAGTGTAAACTCTTATTTCTTGTCCCCCTCCTCCATCCTGATATGAACCATCCTCCAGTGGCAGAAGCAGGATGGTGCCCGTTAACCTGGGCCTGTTCCCGGGAGGGTGGGAGAAGCCCCGCAGCTGCAAACCAGGGAGCTGACAATGATTGTGAAGAGTTTGCGGATCCACAAAGTGTTTCCAAATCCTCCCACCCACCGCCTGACGCTGACTCCGCTTCTCCAGGACAAACAAGTGGCGAAATCCA